>NW_022059787.1:0-115624 GCF_007399415.2 Gopherus evgoodei | reverse complement strand
GACAAGCACTCCCATCATGCAATTCGGGGTGGGTGGAACCATGCAAATGACAGCAGCCTTAAAAAGGCCTTTACAACAGATCACCAAAAGATGGCAGGGTAGAGTTCATAGCGACCCTGCTTAAACTAGATTGTGGAAAAGATTATAAAACACTGAACGTTCAAACTCACCAAATGCGGATCAATCCATCCTCATTGTCGTATCCGCTCGTTATACTCCACACGTGAACTTAGCCCTCACATGGACAACATACCCTCCTAACTCAGTGTCTGTACGTTAACCATTTACCCCCAGTCGGGGCTATTCCAGATTATGTATTCCTTATACCATCCGATCTTAAACCGAACTTCGCACCCCCTGGGTAATCTGTACGTTATTGCCTGATCACCAGAAACTTCTGCGCCTAAACGCTGTACCGTACCTTTTTTTTCTTTGAACGTCATCTTAATAAAATGTTGACATTTAGACTTATAGACTCATAGGTCAGAAGGGACCAATCTGATCATCTAGTATGACCTCCTGCACAAGGCAGGCCACAGAACCCAACCATCCAATTTTATAACAACCCCTATCCCAGGACCGAGTTATTGAAATCCTCAAAATTGGTTTGAAGACCTCAAGCTGCAGAGAAACCACCAGCAAGCGACCCGTGCCCCACGCTGCAGGGGAAGGCGAAAAACCTCCAGGGCCCCTGCCAATCCGCCCTGGAGGAAAATTCCTTCCCGACCCCAAATATGGCGATCAGCTAAACCCTGAGCATGTGGGCAAGAGTCATCAGCCAGCACCCAAGAAGGAATTCTCTGCAGTAACTCATTTCCCATTCCATCCAACATCTCCCCGCAGACCATTGAGCAGACCTATCTGGTGGTAATCCAAGATCAAATATCCAAATGAACAATCCTATCATAACATCCCCTCCATATACTTATCAAGCTTTGTCTTAAAGCTATGAAAGTCTTTTGCCCCCACTACTTCCCTTGGAAGGCTGTTCCAGAACTTCACTCCCCTAATGGTTAGAACCTTCGTCTAATTTCAAGTCTAAACTTCCTAATATCCAGTTTATACCCATTCGTCCTCGTGCCTACATTAGTACTAAACTTAAATAATTCCTCTCCTCCCTAATGTTAACCCCCCTCATATATTTATATAGAGCAAGCATATCCCCCCGCAGCCTTTTTTTGGCCAGGCTAAACCAGCCAAGCTCTTTGAGTCTCCTTTCATAAGGCAGTTTTTCCATTCCTCGGATCATCCTTGTAGCCCGTCTCGGAACCTGTTCCAGTTTGAATTCATCCTTCTTGAACATGGGACACCAGAACTGCACACAGTATTCCAGATGTGGTCTCACCAACGCCTTGTATAATGGTACTAACACCTCCTTATCCTTGCAGGAAATACCCCACCTGATGCATCCCAAATCGCATTTGCTTTTTTAACAGCCGTATCACATTGGCGACTCATAGTCATCCTGCTATCAACCAGTACCCCAAGGTCCTTCTCCTCCTCCGTCACTTCCAACTGATGCGCCCCCAACGTATATCCAAAATTCTTATTATTAATTCCTAAATGCCTAACCTTGCACTTTTCACTATTGTATTTCATCCTATTTCTATTACTCCAGTTTACAAGGTGGTTCAGATCTTCCTGAATAGTATCCCTGTCCTTCTCCGTGTTAGCAATACCCCCCAGCTTCGTGTCATCCGCAAACTTTATTAGCACATTCCCGCTCTTTGTGCCAAGGTCAGTAATAAAAGGTTAAATAAGATCGGTCCCAAAACCGATCCTTGAGGGACTCCACTAGTGACCTCCTTCCAGCCTGACAATTCACCTTTCAATACGACCCTCTGGAGTCTCCCCTTTAACCAGTTCCTTATCCACCTTACAACTTTCATATTCATCCCATCTTTTCCAATTTGACTAACAGTTCCCCGTGCGGAACCGTGTCGAACGCCTTACTGAAAACTAGGTAAATTATATCTACCGCATTTCCTTTATCTAAGTAATCCGTCACCTTCTCAAAGAAGGAGATCAGATTGGTTTGACACGATCTACCTTTACTAAATCCGTGTTGCAATTCATCCCAATTACCATTGACCTCTATGTCCTTAACTACTTTCTCCCTTAAAATTTTTTCCAAGACCTTGCATACTACAGACGTCAAGCTAACAGGCCTATAATTACCCGGATCACTTTTATTCCCTTTCTTAAAAATAGGAACTACATTAGCAATCCTCCAGTCATACGGCACAACCCCCGAGTTTATCGATTGCTTAAAAATTCTCGCTAATGGGCTCGCAATTTCACGCCCCAGTTCCTTTAATATCCTCGGATGGAGATTGTCCGGGCCCTCTGACTTCATCCCATCGAGCTGTTCAAGTATGGCCTCTACCTCAGTTGCGGTAATAACCACTTCCATATCCACATTCCCGTTTATCATCCCTCCATCATCGCAAGGTTCCTCACTAGTCTTATTAAAAACTGAAGCAAAGTACTTGTTTAGATATTGGGCCATACCTAGGTTATCCTTAACCTCCATTCCATCCTCAGTGTATAGCGGCCCCACTTCTCCTTTCTTTGTTTTCTTCTTATTTATGTGGCTGTAGAACCTTTTACTATTGGTTTTGATTCCCTTTGCAAGGTCCAGTTCAATGCGGCTTTTAGCCTTCCTCACTTTATCCCTACATGTTCTGACCTCACCAAGGTAGCTTTCCTTACTGATCTTGCCTTTCTTCCACTCCCTGTAAGTTTCTGCTTTTGTCTAATCCCCTCCCTGAGTTGCTTGCTCATCCAGTTTGGCCTACAACTCTTGCCCATGGTTTTTTTCCCCTTTCTCAGGATGCAGGCTTCCGACAGTCTCCGCAGCTGCGACTTAAAGTAATTCCAGGCCTCCTCCGCATTTAAATCCACTAATTCCTCAGTCCAATCCACTTCCCTAACTAATTTCCTTAACTCTTTAAAATTAGCCCTCGAGAAGTCAAAAACTCTAATCCCAGATCTACATTTGTTTATCCTTCCATCTAGTTTGAACTGAATCAGCTCATGATCACTCGAACCAAGGTTGTCCCCTACCACCATTTCTTCTACGAGGTCCTCACTGCTCACAACACCAAATCTAAAAGGGCATCTCCTCTCGTAGGTACTTCAACTACTTGATGAAGAAATCCATCCGCTATCACATCCAGAAAAATCTGACCCCTATTATTCTTGCAAGTACTTGTCCTCCATCTATATCCGGAAGTTGAAGTCCCCCATAATCACACATTTTCCCTTTGTGTTTACTTCATTAAAGACATTAAAGAGGTCTCTATCCATATCCCAATCTGATCCCGGCGGTCTGGTAGCACACTCCAAGCACTATCTCAGGGGAAGCTCTCGTTGCTTTTTTACCCAATGTGATTTTCGCCCAGACAGACTCTGTCTTATCCATTCCATCGCTTCTTATTTCGCTACAGTTAATTTCATCATTGATGTACAAGGCTACTCCACCACCTTTGCCTTTCTTCCTGTCTTTTCTAAACAGCACATAGCCTTCAATACCCGTGCTCCAGTCATGAGTACTATTCCACCAGGTTTCAGTTATCCCTATAATATCCGGTTTCACTTCCTGCACCAATAACTCCAGTTCCTCCATCTTGTTGCCTAGGCTCCTCGCATTAGTGTACAGACCTATTAATTTTCGGCGTTTGGCATCAGTGACATTCTTTCCCCCGTCGTGCAGAGACCTTTTACCACCAGCATCACCCGTTACTCTGGTTTCTACTCCACTATTCCTCCTTGGATCAAATCTTGGGACTGCAAGGGTATCCCCTCTCACTTTGTTTACTTCCCTCTCCAGGTTATATTCTGGCGTGGAGATCTCCCGAACATCTCCCAACCATCTCCCCCAGCTTCCTAGTTTAAAGCTCTCTTGATGAGGTCGGCGAGCCTCCATCCTAGAATTCTATTTCCCTCCTTGCTTAGATGAAGTCCATCCTGAGCGAACAGTCGCCTATCTGTAAACGCTTCCCAGTGACCGTACATCCCAAAGCCCTCCTTGTAACACCACTCCCTAAGCCATCTGTTGATCGCCATAAACTTGTCACTCCTTCGTCGCCCCGCTCTAGGAACCGGCAGAATCCCACTGAAGATCACCTGAGCCTCGATGTCTTTGAGCCTCTTCCCCAGTCTGGCATAGTCCTCCTTGATACAGTCCAGCGAGTAACTAGCCGTGTCATTCGTTCCCACATGAAGGATAATCAACGGATTCTTTCCCGCTCCCGCTAAGATTGTATTCAGCCTCAGGTCCACATCCTGTATCTTAGCCCCTGGCAGACAGCACACCCTTCTGTTCTCCCGATCAGGTCTAGTTACAGGCCTATCTACTCTTCTCAGTAAAGAGTCTCCAATCACATAGACTTGCCTTTTCCTGGTGACAGTGCGATTCTGCGGTCTATCCTCCACAGCAGGTGGTCGCAATTCCTTTTGATTTGTATTCGCCCTTACAATCCTCCTATGGCTCGTACTTGGTGTCGCCTCCATCGACTCCTCCCCTCCTTCTGCAGGACTAGCTGCTCGCCTCTTCTTCCTCGCCCTTTGTTCTTCAGCAGCCTGCTGTGCTACATCTTCATTTCCCAACTCAACAAACCTGTTCCTGAGTTCTATTTCTCCATCGCTGGCCCGTCTTTTCCTCTGCCTGGTTCTCCTAGTCACATGCTTCCACCGTCCACTTTCCTCACCCAGCAGCCCCTCCTCAGAGTCCTTTGGTCCTGCTTCTATCCGCTCGTCTACGCTTGTCCCCTGTGCCTCATCATGTCTGTGTTCCATCATCTGCTCAAATCCCCTTCTAAACTCAGCCAGAGTTTCCACTTGCATCTCCAGTCCCCTTACCTTTTCCTCCAGCAGCTCTATCAGGCGGCACTTCATGCAGATGAAACTCCTTTCAGGTGCTCCCTCTAGGACCATGTACATGCCGCAGCTACCGCATCCGGTCATCCTCATGTGTCTGCACCTGCTGCCTCTGCCTCCATCGTAGCGCTCCAAGTCTGTGCCTGGCAATCCACGCCTCACACCGCACCGCAGGCCACCAACAAGCGTTGGGCTGCTGGCAGACCCCTGCCTCTTCCCTAGTCTGCCTTCCTGGTTCCTCTGCCTTGGTCTCCCCTGTAACCTCCCCCTGGAAACTCCCACTGAAACTCCCCTGTTAGCCGCTCTGTTCACCGCCTCCTGTGCCGCTGCAGCTGACTGTCATTTGTTCGAGATCCCGGCTCCTCTTTCTTTGCAAGGTGTGTGCGTTTGCTCCAGGTTTTAGTCTGCTAAGACAGCGAGGGGGGCCGATTGAGCCAGAGGCGCTTGCCTGCTGCAGACACGGATCCAAGGCTGAACCTCGTCCCCCACCAGCTGAAGGCTTAACTGAAAACAGTTGAAGAAGTGCTCCCGTCTCCGGCACTCAGCTACCCAGCTCCCAGTGGGGTCCAAACCCCAAAGAGATCCCTTTTACCCTCTAGACGCTGTAAAATCCTGTGACCAGGGCAGCTGCCTAGCAGCCTGCGCATCTGCCTGCCAGCGCGAGAGCGCGTAAGGCACTAATCCGGATAGTGCCGGCTGGGTGGCAGGGCTGTGAAGAGCCAGCAGAGTGGTGCAGCAGAAGCATGCTGGGCCCAGAAGTCAATGGATCGAAATCTTCCTCTGCTACGTGTGCGCTTGTTTCTTTTCCCTCTGGGCCTTCCAGCAAGGCGGTGACCAGCAGAGCGGCAAGAGGTGGCTGAAGTGGCCGCCTGCCAGGGAGCTCCCTGGCACCTCTGGCTGTCTGGGCTGAAGGCAAGAGGGAGGTCTTGGTGTGGCAAGGGCCTCCTGTCCCAGAATGAGGCCGCAATGCTTCCTGGTCCCCTTTTCCCACCCACCCCAGTGGGCTGCGGGAGAACACGAGGGAGGCTCTCGGGGTGCTAGGCAGTGCTGTGTGGCTGTCAGGGGAAAGAGCCGAGGCTACCGACTCGACCTGCCATTGACTCACATGGCTCTGAGCACCGTCAGCTGGGGCGGGCCAGGCTGCGCACGTGACTCAGGCTTGGGCAGCATGGCTGCTCTTTCCTGGCGAGGCATGAGGCAGGCCAAGAGCTTTGCACAGCATACAGGGAAGTGAGAAGGAGGCGTCTTTGAGCAGGCGTGTCTCGTCCCCTTCTCCCTTGCCGCTTTGGCGGAGGCAGGAAGGCAGCAAAATGTTCCCGGCTGAAAGTTTTTCTGCTCGGCCTCGAGGATTAAGCCTGAGCCTCCGGCACCACTGCTGGAGATGGGTTTCTGAATGGCATCCAGCACGCTCTGTGGGCCACGAGCTGAAAGCACTGAGGCCAAGAGGCAGCAAAATGGGACTTTGGAGGCTTCCTGCAGGCCTCAGGGAAGCAAGGAAGTAGCACGGGCTCATCGCTGTCCCCAGGTGGGCTCGAACCATCCACCCTTCAGTTAACAGCTGAACACGCTGACCCATTGCACCACAGAGACACATATGGGTAAGACTGTATGGAGCGCAAAAGTGGGGAATCAGCTCAGGGTACACTCTAGCATCTGTATGCAGCTCTTAGACAAGCAACAGCAAGGAACTGGACTGGTATGCAGTGAAAGTACTGTGGGAAGGAACCGAAAAGAGCACGGGGCTGCAGTACAGCGCTTGCATACACTTTCTTTGGCCTGTTTTGCTGGAAGAGTTAGCAGGGCAAAATTCTTAGTCACAGGTCAGCGGGTGGGTTTATGCAAATTCTGGCCTCTGGGACCAGAGCTGGGGCAGGGGTCGGGCCCCCACAACTTTTGCACCACCTCTGCAATCAACCTTTGCTCCCTCACTCCCTAGCACCACGCACACAGCAGCCTTTTACCTCTCAGAAACAAAACGTACCCTGAAAGAGATCAAATAGCATAAGCTTAAGGCAAACGCCATTACTTTGGAGGCTGTGAGTCCCAAATGGGGCAAGCGGGAGGGAGTCAGACACCTGCTATCTATCCTGCCAGGTGAGACCACTGGTGAATTTGGGGCAGCCTTGTGGCTGGGCGCAGGGGGACTGATTGAGTCTGAGAGAGTGTGGCCCAGATCAGGGTCTCCTGCTGTGGTTTTGGGGGCCACTGGTCTTCCAGAGAGGAAGCCTGTGGGAGCTGGACACCAGGCCAGACCTCGCCTGGATGGCTATTGGTGGATTTGGGGTGGTGCTGTGGGCTGAGCGCAGGGGTCCCAAGCGAGTGCAGGTGAGTCTGCTCTGGGGCTGGGGTTTCCCCCTGTGGTTACCTTGGTGGGATTCAGGATCTGAAGGCCAGTGGCCGGGCACAGGGGGTCTGACCAAGTCCGGGAGAGTGTCCTCTTTTTTGAATGTTAAAATATGGTCTCTGAGCCCTTCCCAGTGCAGCTCTCCATTCACAGCAAGCTGCAGCATAAGCTAACCAAGGAACTACAGCTCCCAGGGCCCCGTTGGTTCTCAGCTCCCAGGCTGGATCCCTGCTGCCCCTGCAATTGGGCCACCCGAGCACCTGCTTGCTTTGCTGGTGCCTAGATCCACCCCTGGATTGAGAGACATTTGGATCTAGTCCTGAGAAAACACCATCAGCTGAATAATTTCCACACCTCACTGAGTAAATGAACCTCCAAGTTCCAGTGTATTGACAACCGTAGAACACTGGTAAAATCAAAGAGTCCAGGATGGTTTAACCCACAGGTGTATACGTGTAAGATACACCCAGAGCTAGAGATTGTCCAAGAAAAGGAAATAAAAGCATTTTCTGTACATTGACTTAATGGATTCATAGAAACTTCCCTTCGCACTATTTCCTTTGAATTGCTGATAACTCCTCTGCCGCCCTTTTATCTGACACTCTCGGTCAGGCACAGAAAAAGCAGCAGAAGTGGTAAAATGGTACAAAGCAAGCTAGTTCCCAAATGGGCTGTTGAAATGACTCAGTTCTGATGGCACTTAAAATTCCTATTGGCATTTAAAAATAACCTGGGATCTGGGTGCAGGTTACAAACAAAGGAGCTTTTCATTCTGAAGCACATACCAAACTCCCTCTAGATTGCGCTGAGAAACTACATTGGATAACCAAATTCTCCTGGCAACTGGAGTAGCTTTGCTAATGTTGCTGGATTTACACTGATGGAAAACTAGTGCACAAGGAGAACCAGGAAATCAAAGGGTACAGGTAATTTCTATCCCTTTTAGGCAAGGGAACCAAATGTGTGTAAAATATTAAACATCAACAATTGGCTGTAATTTCAAGCTCTTCCTTATAGAAACTTAACTGCGTTATCTGTCTGCTACCTTGCAGTCTTACTGTTAGAAATCAAGCTGAAGAGAGAGCAAGGAGGACATCCCATGAACTCACAGCAGAGAGGATTCCAAATTCTGTGGACAGGTAGCCTTTCTTGCTTTGAGCATTTATATATATATATATATATAACGGCTAAATCTGCAAAGCAAATGGTTAGAAACGCACAACGAACTCCCCTGCTGCCATCTATGCACCATCTGTTTAAATTCTGTTCTCAGCCATCTCGAGCCAAACGTTACTAACATTCCCACTCTAATCTTTCATTACTTCATGGTCTGATCCAAAGCCCATACTTTAACAAAATTCTGTACTGGGATAGCTTACACTGTATGGTGGTGCAACAGCAACAACATAGTAAAGATGGAATCTCCCATTCTCCTACAAGTCTAAGTTTTTGCTCCCTCATCTCCATAACTTTTGTGAAAAAAAGTAACCAATCCAGCTGGTAGTGCCCAACTTTAAATAAGGGAGAACATAGATCCTATCACTAGTCAGGCAACTAATTAACTTTCCTGGGTGCTCAGATGCTACGATGGGGGCCTATACAAACCAAGAGAGGAGTAAAGCTTTTGTGGTAACAGCTATAAATGTATTAATTCCTTGCTCTTCACTGTATGCATATTTTTACTGTAATGGCGACACTGACTAATCAAAAAGACAACTCTGCAATTTAGATACCACAGCAGATTTGATATAATTACAATGAAGTTAATTGTCCTTCCTCCCCACAAAATTAGTGGGAATATGCCAATAAGAAACAAATACAAATTTCATTCAGACACGTTTAATGTAGTTGAGAGGTAAAATATATCTGATGGGTACGTTTCAGACTGTAAAAAAATATACAGTCCATTGTTCACATAGTTAAGAAAAACAATTCAGTTACCAAAAGTTTATTGATAAAAGTTTAATGTCAACTTACTTATAAAAATGAAAAAAAAAATTAAACATACACTGTACAATTGAGCATCTGAGCCCTACTGACTATTAATGATAGTAAAGCATTTAAGGAAGTTGTGTCAAAAAGCAAAGGTTAACTCCAGGGATGTATGCTGCTTTAAAAAAAAAAGTTTCTTGTTTTCAGGAACCTACATGCCTGGCCTAGTTCTTAAAGCTAATTACAAAATCCTCTTTCCTACTGGTCCAGGTGTCCTGACAGTGGTTTCTTCTAATAGCACTGTGAAAAGAAAAGAAATATTTGATGAGGTATCTGCATACAGCTCATTTCTAGTTCTTTGCAAACAGGAAGAGAAGGCGGTACTAAGATGGTAATTCCCAGTCACAGCATTTGCTTACATTCAAGAATCTCTACAGGGATTGGAAATGTTTTTTCTGTTCACTTGCCCACAGGAAGCGCAGAGAAAAGTGTATTTGGTCCTGAAGCCATTTGTATTGGTAGCAAAGAATTTCTAGACATGGCAGGTTATGAAATACCTTGAAGTGTGGGTTTGACCTAACTTTAAAGAAAAGGACAAAAATAGATGTTAACTTTATAAAACTTCAGAAAGGTGCACAAAAAAAAGGAAGCTTTTCCCTGGTGTTTTCCCCATTTTCTTCTGCTGACATTTTCATTAGCATAGAAACAAGATACGTTTCTGGGGTGCTACAGCAGCCTAATAGGGCAAAGAACATATAAGAATTAGGGGGAAAACAGAATCCAGATATTCACAGTTCACTGTACAATGGCCCAATGAAGTAAAGCAAGCCCTTTTTTCTCCTGCTTCTAGTATTGTCTTCACTCTCCTGGGCCATTGTAGCTCCCCAGAAACTTTTGAAATAATCTTCCAAAATACAAGAATTGGTGTACGTCAATTCCAGAGCTCTCTCCCCAGCCCTCCCGCCCCCATCCACCAGGGAGGTCTTCCCGCCCTCTCCACTGAAAGGGAGAAAAAGCTGAAAGCTGACCAGGCCTCTTCCCAGGAGGGCACATAAAGGAATGCTGAGAAATGTAGTTCTTTCCCTGCTCCAGGGCTGGCTCTATAGGAGCTATAGCTCCCAGGGCCCCCTGGTGGTTCTCAGCTCCCAGGCTGGATCTGCCCCTGCAAATGGGTCCCCGAGCACCTGCTTGCTTTGCTAGTGCCTGGAGCTGGCCCTGAACCTACCTAAAATGTGCTGCATGCTTTTGAAAGTGTAAGTTTAGCACAACATATTTTCACTGAGAGCTGATTTGATCAAGGAATATTATCTGTAGTTAGTGAATTGAACTGCTGGTTTCTGCTGACCATTTCCTTTAGATTTTGCCAACAGGAGCTCTCATCCTTTCTCACCTAGTTCTTGGGCTTAGACTGGAAAAAGAAAGCAGGTTTCTGCCTCTTTTTTTTTTAATTCTGAATCCATTTCTCTACTTTCAGTGAAGTAGCCATTTAACAAACTAGTTGAATAAGCTGAAATAAAGAAAATATTCTCTCTGCCGCTTTGAAAGAGGCTTCTGTTATCACAATCTGGTTAACACTTGAACAAATGTACTTCCGGTGCTCAGCACAGTGAATTCCACCAGTTCAGTGGCTTAACTTTCTTTTGAATTTCAGCATAAACATGTACTGCTTGAATATGAGTTAGTTTATTTTAAAAGATTATACTTATATAATGTAGTACTTATAATATAAGTTGTCAAAATTTCAAATTTAATTTTAAATAGGTTTATTTTTTAAAAGAAAATCTGATTGAAATAACACATCCTGATTTTTGTTTTTAAATCCGATGTATGCATTGGCAGATACAAAGTTTTCAGAAAGAAACAATGTTTTGCTGGGGCAGCACTGGGGAAGGAGGGTCTGTTTCTGCAGGGCTGGGCGGTGCGTTTCCGCCGGGCCAGAAGGTCCTGGGGGGGGGTGTTTCTGCAGGGCTGGGGGGTTTCATCCCTCACCTGTTATTTTTGGAGTCATGTGGCCCTCGCCGCTTTACGAGTTGTGCAGGCCTGCTGATGGCATTCGCAGAGCCTCTCGCTTGTGTGGATTCTCTGATGCTCAATAAGGGGTGAGCTGTGATTGAAGGTTCTCCCGCACTCAGTGCATTCATAGGCGCTCTCTCTTGTGTGGATTCTCTCATGGGTAATAAGGTGAGAGCTTTGACTGAAGGTTTTCCTGCACTTACTACATTCATATGGCCTCTCCCCTGTGTGGATTCTCCGATGGGTAATAAGGTGAGAGCTTTGACTGAAGGTTTTCCTGCACTCACTACATTCATACGGCCTCTCCCCTGTGTGGATTCTCTGATGCGTAATAAAGGGTGATCTTTGAGTGAAGAGTTTTCCACACTCACTGCATAAATAAGGCCTCTCCCCTGTGTGGATTCTCTGATGGGTAATAAGGGTTGATCTATGAGTGAAGAGTTTTCCACACTCACTGCATAAATAAGGCCTCTCCCCTGTGTGGATTCTCTGATGGGTAATAAGGGTTGATCTATGAGTGAAGAGTTTTCCACACTCACTGCATAAATAAGGCCTCTCCCCTGTGTGGATTCTCTGATGCGTAATAAAGGTTGATCTTTGAGTGAAGAGTTTTCCACACTCACTGCATAAATAAGGCCTCTCCCCTGTGTGGATTCTCTGATGGGTAATAAGCACTGATCTTTCAGTGAAGAATTTCCCACACTCAAGGCATTCATAGGGCCTCTCCCTAGTGTGGATTCTCTGATGCCTAATCAGGTGTGAGCTGTAATTGAAGGTTTTCCCACACTCAGCGCATGTAGTTTTTTGCTTTTCCCTGCAGATTTCCTGCTGTCTTCTGGTTTCCTTAAGACCCTTCTGAGTTCCCTGACAGGAAATAAAGGTATCCATTTTCTCCTCTGGCTGGTTTCCCTGCTCTTTTTCTGATCTTTCAGGAACCTCACAGGATCTTCCCTGCTCATCACTACTGGACACATTCCTTTTCATTCTTTGCGAGAATGCTCCGTGTTTATCCACTTCCTCAACATTTCCCTGATGAGAATTCTCCTCCTCTTTCTCACATCTCATTGTATCACCTGCTGTGATAGAGACAGAAACCTCAAACAGGGATAGAAAGGGGAAGACCAAACCAAAACAAGTGCTGGAGAGAGGTCAAATAAAAATCAGGAACTCAGCTCCCCCAAAACAGGAGAGAGGAGGGGGAACAATTCAGTATTCACATCCCATCCAGCTTTTCAGGGGGAAGGGAGAAAGCTACTGCCCGCTGTCTGCTAGGATCTATAAGAAGCCTTGAGCTATATTTACCCTGCTGATGCGACCCCTGCTATGGACAATAATGAACTGAGAGACTTCCCAAGAGCTTTGTAGGGCATACCAGATGTTTCCTTCAGGCACTTACAGATTCTGAGTTGGTGTAATGTTTCCTCATCTGTGCAGGGAGATCTCAGGATCTCTCTCTTCTCTGAACCCTGGAGGTCTGGGACCCACGGCTCTTCCTCTTGTTCCAGATGGGAGACCACATCATGCTGGAAAACCAGAAACCCTGCTCAGATGAAAGAAAAGAAAGGAGTTCAGTTGATTTCATAAAACTTGATCATAAAAAACATTCTATTAATTTAACTTCAGTGCTTTGTGTGACCTGGTGTGCCTGGGGCAGTCCTCACTGAAAATGCCAAGATCAGGGCAGGCTGAAAAAGGGAGAGCAGATTGGCCCCAAACTGATGGTTAACGCTGAAGTTAAACTCACTGACCAGTCACAAACTGTGCTTCTGATCCCACACACTGAGTAACGAGACGCTGAAAAAAGAAATCACATGGCCCCCTTTATTGCATGACAGTTCTCTGACTCCTAATCAGCACCGAGGTCCAGTACAGTGAGAGGTTATTTAAAAACTCTGCTCACTGTGATACAGCATGGCCAGAGGGCAACAGGAGAGTGATCCCAATTGGATCTAGGAAGTGGGCGGGTGGAAGCTCAGCCACATTACCCAGTCACTATAGGTTTGGATCTCATCCAAAATACCATGCTGCCAGCCAATCCTTTAGCAGCTATACTAAATGTTTAGAAGAAAGAACGAATGAAAGAATGAAGTTCAATGGAAAAGCAGTCAGATACATTCCAAAATGGATAGATCAGGTTCTTAGCAGTATTGGTGAGTTGCTGGCTTGAAAGTCTGTCTGGAACACATGCACAGCTTGGATGGGTCATTCAGTCCTTTGTTCCAGGGTTCACTTTGTAAAGAAGTTGCTCCAGAGGTAGGAATGGGGATTGAAGACTAAACGGAGATGATGCAGCTGCCCCTTACATTCCTTTTGCCATGTGTCTTGTACTTCCTGTGTCCCAAACAGAAGCTTCACAGCACATGGCATGCAAAAGCCTTGAAGTTCTCAGTACACAGGAAAAGCCCAGCATGTCTTGCTGACTCAATAGGTGTATCCCCTTGGTCCTTTCCATGGGCTCATTGTACAGCTGATGACCCTCAATGGGCCATCAAACAGGCTAGGCAGTGTTGATGCCAATATGTCTGGGGGTGTCACCCAGAAACACTGCACAAGTCTGGAAATACAGATATACCCTACATATCTATTACTCATAATACAAAGGTGAGGCAAACATACAAACAAAATTATCATACTTGGCAAATCATAACATTTTCACTGACACCTTATATGGCATATCTAGCACCATTCATTGCAATTTGATCAGATTATATTATTATTTTATTATTAATACCAAAGTGGCTCACAATTCCATGCAGTTTCACACTTGGTAAACCAGTGTATTCTCAGGACCAGTTCCCTAGGTCCTTGAAGATGCTGAACATTGTGCTTATGATGGATTGAAATACCCACATATCTGCTGGGAACACACACACAGACACTGTGTCAGTCTACACCCCCGTGTTCACTCTTTTAGAAAATTATCATCAATTTTGTATGCAGTATGGCTTGTGAGGTATGATTTGAAAACCCACAACCTACTGAATATTATCCTCCTGTTAAAATGTAGAGTAACACTGTATGTGAAGTTATGAGATTTGACAGTATGATATTACTGAAAAAGTTACAGTTCTGAGGAACACCCACAGACCAGTTCCTCAGAGACAGCAAGGCAAACAACTGGTCAAATAGACATTCTCCTGAAGGGTGAAGGTGTGAAGAAGACATTTACATTCCATCACAGGGACCACTTGAAGCTGCTGTGGAAAACGACCATATGATTGATTTTGAATCAGCTCAGCCTGAGGCTCTTTTCTTGGTTAAAAGTGCACAGGGGGAGACAACTATTGGAATATTGTCCCCCAGAGCTAAAAATCACACAAGTCTTTTAAAGCTTAAAACCAAAATCAATGACACATACGTTGCACATTAATTCCCTTATTTGGAATATATTGCAAAATACGATGCAGGTCAAAAGCAAGCTGGACAATCAGTTTTCCATATTCGGCCATGCCTGTTATTGTTATTACACATGGTGATAGGGGAGCAAGATTCTCCATGTCTCAAGAAATGTCACTACCAACCTAGGCCATTTTCACATGCTGGGGTGCAATCCAGATCAGTGAGGAATGGTGTCATCTGTAATCTTGGGTGAGCTTCAATGTTCTGCTGCTGGAGCTCCCCTGTCTGGATACCCGCAGCCAGCATTGAACGATGCTCCGAGCGTCCGTGTGATAAGTAACCCTGGACTTGGAGCTCTGACTCCAGCAGCCTGCTTGTTACATTCCAATAACATTCTGGTTTGGGTAGAGAAGGCTCAGCGTTTGAGAGAAGGCTGGGGGTAGGAAGCTTCTTTTCATTACGCTGGACCTAAACCCCCATTTTTCTTTGAGCAAACAGGAGATATTTGACACTGTGTGATACTGCTTCTGTGCTCTGTTCCCAAAGTATTCTGCAGCAGGGAAGGGTCTGTGGTAGTGTGTGTGTCACTGGCATACTGGGGTGATGCTGCAACAGGACAGAGTACAGATGGCACGGTGGGGGTGGCATGAACCTTCACGCTTCATTTCCCCTTCCAAGAACCGAGGGGACAGGAATTCTTACCCAGCAAAGTCACAGTCTCATAATTCTCCAGCATGACATCCCAGTAGAGGGCTCTCTGAGTGGGGTTCAGCAGAGCCCACTCTTCCCTGGTGAAATGCAAAGCCACCTCCTCAAAGGTCATCGGCCCCTGAAAGAGCGAGAGCCCAACACTCAGTATCTGCTCCCCACTCACACTCCCAATCAAATGGAAGCTCTGGTGGATCGCAGTCAACAGAGTCCCACCCTACCCTGCTCAGAGTATCCAGCAAATACCAGGGTGAGGGGATGAAGAGAGCCCCATCTCTCCCAGCAGATCCATCGCACACCTACTAGCCACAGATTAATACAGGAGATGGAGCCCCTAGTATGGTTCAGGGAGAGCGCCCTGGTAGGAAGCCCAACACCCTCCTCATTGTGAGGTGCTGAGGATGAAGAGAGGGGCAGCTCCAGACCAGACTGTGCAAACCTCCGCTGTATTTGCTGTCCCTCTCCTCCAGCAGGTACCCACCAATCACCCCCCCACCACCACCAATAATCCCTACCTGGGCTGGTCCCACTGCAGCCATTTCTCTTCCTTGTGCCATGGGAGGACTGGATGAAATGGAGTGAAAGATGGAGGTCACTCTGCAGCATTGGAGGGTGAGAAAGGTAATTGTGAGGGTTTCAGAATAGGCTTTAGTTAATTTCACATCATAAGTCCCCCAGGCCCTTCTCCAGCAGACAGACGTCCTACATTCTGCCATCCTGAGAAAATGCTTCTTCTCTTGATTATAGTGTAGACGGGGCCCTTCCTGCCAGGCTAAGCACACAGAAACATTTAACCTCCCTTCTCCCTCACCCCACCCTGTAACAAAGTCTCTCAACACAAGGCTAGAAAAGAGCAGAACCCAAGGTACCACTGTGGGAGATTCCCATGGACACTGACCCCACAGCAGCCACACCCCAGCAGCGCGAATATGGAGTCAGGAACTGGCTTTTCCTCTTACCGCTCCTTTTCTTGTTCACCTGGGCAGGGTAGAGCAGAGCAGAGAAGCAGCTTTAATTAAGGTCATTTCCCGGCACGGACCCCTCTCCCACCTTCCTCACCCCCCAGATCTAGGAAAAGGACTGAGGCACATATTTTCCCAATGGCACTGGAAATTCCTGCAGTTTTCAAGAGGGGACAAAAGCAAAATCTGTGATTTCACCTCACAGTGTTTGAGAGTGGATAGAAAGTTATCACCGCCCCTTGCTGGCCAGTCACACAGGCAGAGGGAGCCCTGGGGGATGTTTCTTTAACAGGAAAATGGAAGGCCTGGCGGGACAAAACAGGTAAGAAATGACCATGCCCTGTCACTAGCAAATAATGGCCACCTTGGATCCACCCCAGAGGTGGCTACATCTTAGCACTGCAGGAAGCAAACCTTCACAGAGACCATTTGTCTTAAGGTTTAGGATACTTCTCCAGCCACACTGCACTCAGAGTGACTTCTTCATCCTGTGCCAGCGGGAGAAAACAAAAGGGACCAGCCAACTCTCCTGTTACCAGCTGGGAACCCCTGATCCCTCAAACAGGGGGAGGCCTCTGGCTTTGATGTGTATTAAATATCTGGCTGGTCTCTTTCTTCGGCAAACATTTTAACAAAGCTCAAGGAGGGAACAAATGATTTGCAAAGGAGACAGGGAAGGATGATCACTGGGTAATTTAACCCCCTTCAACATCCAGGATGGAGAATGACTCAGGGCAACAGGCTCCCCCCAAGCAGGGGTGAAAGTAATTTACAGGATTTACCGGTACTTCCGGAGTGCTGAGGGGGGCGTGGCCTCATCCAGAAGAGGTGTGGCCTTTCAAGATTTAAAGGCCCTGGGGAACCAGCTCTGGCTGGGAGACCCAGAGCCTTTAAATTAACCAGGGGCTCCCAGCTGCAGAGGTGGCTGGGAGCCCCCTGGGGCTCAGGGGCAAATTAAAGGGCCTGGGGCTCTGGCCACCAGGGGGAAACCCGAGCTTTCCATGGCCGGGGCATGGATTTAAAGGGCCCAGAGCTCCTGCTGCTGATGGAAGCCCAGAGACCTTTAAATCCTGGCCTCAGCCAGGCTGCCAGAGCCGTGGCCAGGATTCAAAGGGCTCAGGGCTGCCAGCAGCGGTGCGGAGCTCTGAGCTCTTTAAATCCCAGCCCCAGCCCTGTCACCGGAGCCGCGGCCGGGATTCAAAGGGTTCTGGGCTGCCCGCAGCAGCGGGGAGCTCTGAGCCCTTTAAATCTCAGCCGTGGACAGGAGTTAAAGGGCTCTGGGCTGCCCACAGCCGTGGGGAGCTCTGAGCCTTTTAAATCCCAGTCATGGCCAGGATTGAAAGGGTTCTGGGCTGCTCACAGCCGAGCTCTGAGCCCTTTAAATCCCAGCTGGGGCAGGGATTCAAAGGGCTCTGGGTTACCCGAAGCGTGGGGGAGATCTGAGCCGTTTAAATCCCAGCCCCAGCCCTGCCACCAGAGCCGCGGCCAGGATTCAAAGGGTTCTGGGCTGCCCGCAGCAGCGGGGAGCTCTGAGCCCTTTAAATCTCAGCCGTGGACAGGAGTTAAAGGGCTCTGGGCTGCCCACAGCCGTGGGGAGCTCTGAGCCTTTTAAATCCCAGTCATGGCCAGGATTGAAAGGGTTCTGGGCTGCTCACAGCCGAGCTCTGAGCCCTTTAAATCCCAGCTGGGGCAGGGATTCAAAGGGCTCTGGGTTACCCGAAGTGGGGGGGAGATCCGAGCCATTTAAATCCCGGCCCCAGCCTGGCCGCCGGAGTCACGGCCAGGATTCAAAGAGCTCTGGGCTGCTCGCAGCTGCGGGGAGTTCTGAGCCCTTTAAATCTCAGCCGCAGCCAGGATTTAAAGGGCTCTGGGCTGCCCAGAGCCGCGGGAAGCTCTAAACCCTTTAAATCTCAGCTGGGGCAGGGATTCAAAGGGCTCTGGACTGCCTGCAGCCGCGGGCAGCCCAGAGCCCTTTCAATTGCCGCCTTGGAAGTCGATGTGTTCCGGCATGGCATACTGGCTCTTGCCAGTACGCTGTACCATACCAGCTTACTTTCAGCTCTGCCCCCAAGAAACAAGTTGTTGGGATTTAGAAACCATGGGAAAGAGCCCAAAACTCAGGAGGATTTTTAACTGACATTTGATAATGACACAGAAAGAGGGAAAAACCGAGATTTGAGATCAGTGTTCAGAAATGAAAGTGAAAGGTGGAAATCTGAGGGATTTTGGATCCATTTGGTAAACTATAGAGAGAAAAGTGGAAAATCAGAGGGATTTTATATCAGTTGTTGATAGGAGGTAAAATCTGAGTGTTCCCCATGCATATTTGAAAAATGAATAAAGAAAAAATGGGCAACATTTGCAAACATTTTCTATCCGTATTCAAGAACCTGAAAAAAGGTGTAAATCTGAGATTTTTTCAGTATTTTATAATTAGAGAGACAGGGGAAAATCTCAAGGCATATTCAATTAGAAATAGACAACTAGAGGCAAGTGGGACAAATGTTTCGGGTATTTTATATGAATATATCAAATATCATGTATTTGATAACATGAGAGAAAAACAATAAGATCTGAGGGGAGAGAGTCACTTTCCTGCCAGGGCCCAGGACTCCCTCCTTCCCAACAGGGTCTCTCACTCACCAGAGGGCTCGAGCCTGGGGGGCTGGTACGGGCAGAGACCAGGGCTGCCCAGGAGGTATGTCTCAGCTGGAGAAAGCCTCCCTCCCCCCCGGATCTGGTGTAGGAATGTGCTATTGGTAGCAGCCTGGGGCTGGACCCTCTCTATAGGGGACATTTGCTCCTCCTTCCCCTTCCTGGGCCTTCCCATGCCCTATTGCCAGCAGAGATGGCCCCCCGTAGCCCAGAGGTGTCCCTGTCTCAGGGCTCCCCCAGCCTCTGCCCAGTTCAGAAATCACTCGGGGGAACCATTTCCCACCTACACAAGGACAAATCACTGCAGATGAAAATGGGGGGAAACATCCCAAACCTAAGATTTGAACTGGCCATGGGCGAAGGGGAGAGGAAACGGGGCACAAACGGGAGAGGGGAACAGGGAACTTCTCAGGGATTTGAGGGAAGGGGGGGTCACCCTGGGTGTTGTTCATTGCTCTCAAGGGAGAAAGGCGGCAGGACGGGAGAGGAGGGAGGTCCCCATGGGACGGGTCAGCTGTTAATCCGAGGGGATCTCAGCCCCCCCTTTCTCTCCCTGTTCCTCAGGTGTCACCTGCTCTTCTTCTCCCCCCCGGCCATGTCCGGGCTGCAGAGACATTTCCCATCCGCTCCTTTCCCAGGCCCCGCAGCCCGGCCTCACACCCCCGGCTGGGCCCCTCCCCCCAGCACAGGCTGTGGGGCCCCAGAGCAGAGCCTGGCCGGGCCCGGGGGGCACTGGGCTTCTGCAGGGACAGCAGCTCCAAGGCCCAACGTGGGCGCTGCACCCCCCGCGCCTGCCAGGGAGCAGATCCCGGCACTGCGATATGCCAGGTCCCCCCCCACCCGCCAACCCGGACCCTGGGGCAGAGTCAACGCCCGGCCCCGCCCCTGGGGCTCGCTCCGGGACCTGGAGGCTGCAGCTCCACAACGGGCCGGGCAGAGCCTGGGGTGGCTCTAGTGGGAGCAGGGCCCAGGCCGGGCACGCAGGGGTTAATGAAGGGCTCGCCTGCCGCGATCTGCGCATGCCCAGATCTCCAACAGCACAAAACCTTCTCCGGCCTCAGGAGAGGATCCAACAGCCCACCGCGAAACAGAGAGCGCCGCCCCGCCGACCGTTCCTTCGCAGCCCGGTTCCGACTCCCTCGCTGACGTCATTTCCGCTCCCGGGAGAGTCAGGAACTACATTTCCCAGCCTGCCCCGGGACCTTCGTGCGAGCCCCGCTTGGGGCGGGAGAACAAAACTGCTGCCGCCGCCTGCGTGTGAGCCGGGCCCGGGTTGAGTCGCTGCTGCTCCCCGGGGGGGGCCCGGCCGAGGGAGGCTTTTTCCAGCTGGGCCCCACCCCCTTGGCAGTCCCGGGCTCTGCCCGCCCCAGCCCCGGCCCGGAGCCCCCGGGGAGTGAGAGACCCCAGGTGGGGGGGGGCGGGAAAGTGACTCTGCTCCGAGGAACCTGGGAGAAGCCTCGCAGCCGCCTCGACCCCAGTGGAGCTGCAGCAGAATCCACCCCGGCCCGCTCGTGGGGGGGGGTCCCTGTGGGGGGAGGGTGTGTCGGGCAGGGAGGAGAGAAGCCGGAGTTGTAGGGGGGGGCAAGGTCAGTGGGATTCGGGAAGGGAGTGGAAATGTCTCTGGGCCAACATGAAATTCCCGGGGGGAGGGGAGTTAATTGGATCCTTCCCCTGTTTGTGCCACTTGCCTCTCACCCCCGATACAAATTCTCTCTAGTTCTGCCCATTTTCTCTCTAAGTGTCTGACACGAGCTATAAAATCTGGGGAGATTTCCCCCCTTTCCCCTCCAATGATCAGCTCTCTTGTCTCCCCGGATTTCCCCCTGGTCTCTCCATGATGCTGATTTTTCACCTTCAGTTGCATAGTTCGTGACACGTTTTCTATGCAAATCTCAAAGGTTGATATAAAGTACCCTAAACAATTGCTGCACTTCTCTCTAGTTATCTATTTCTAATTGACTATGCCCTGAGATTTTCCCATTTCTCTAATTATAAAATACCAAGACAATCTCAGATTTGCCCCTTTTCTCAGGTTTTTGAACATGAAAATAAAATGTTTGCAAATGGTGCCCATTTCCTCTCTATTCATTTAACAAATATTGATGTGAAATACTGAGATTTTTACCTCATCTCTGATATAAACTGGTATAAAATCCCTTTGATTTTTCCATTTTCCTCTCTATTATTTGCAAAAAACAGAGCCAAAATCTCTCTGATTTTCAGCCTTGCTCTTTCATTTCTACCTTATTTTCAAATATCAGTTAAAAATCCTTTCCTGTTTGGGGCTGTTCCCCATGTTCCGCAATCCCAGCAACTTCTCCTTTCTTGGAGGAAGCCTGTTGCCCTGAATCATTCTCCATCCTGGAGGCTGCAGGGGGTTAAATTTCCTGGTGTTGATCTTTCCCCTCTCCTTTGAGAACCATTTCTTCTCCCTTTATCTGTGTTACAATGTTTGCTGATGAAAGAGACCAGCCAGATATTTAATACACATCAAAGCCAGAGGCCTCCCCCTGTTTGGGGGATCAGTGGTTCCCAGCTGGTAACGGGAGAGTTGGCTGGACCCTTTTCTTTTCTCCAGCTGGCACGTGATGAGGAGGTCACTCTGAGTGCAGTGTGAGTTGAGAAGTATCCCAAACCCCATGACAAAAGGTCTCTGTGAGGAGTTGATTCCCGCAGTGCTAAGATGCAGCCACCTCTAGGGTGGATCCATTGTGAACATTATTTGCTAGTGACAGGCCATGGACCTTTCTTGCCCTCCAGGCCTTCCATTCTCCTGCTAAAGAGGCATCTCCCAGGGGTCCCTCTGCCTGTGTGACTGGCCAGCAGGGGGCGGTGATAACTTTCTCTCCACTTATCACAGACTGTGATGTAACACGATTGCTCTGGGGGCAAAGGATGTCTGTGTGGGGAGATTTCAGCTACAGTTGAAGGGGTGGTGTGGTAGTGGGAGTTGTTTGGGTGACTGGGCAGGTGGGACCCTAATGAAATTGGTGGTTTCTGGAGGTTGTGGGGGGTTGTGATGTGCCCAGCCCTGAGGCTTTGGGTCCTGGAGGTGGGTGTTGCTGTTGGCTGCAGAACAGTGGGTTTGGGCATCTCTTGAGAGTGGGGCAGGGGGTTAGAGGGAGGCTGGTGCTGTGCCACGGGCTCTGTCTGGGCTTTCTCTGCTGGCTCCTGGGATCATTGCCATGCCCAGTGCACAGAGCTGGGGGGGATGTGGGGGAGGGAGTGGAGCTCCGGCACTAGATCAGGGGATGCCAGGCAAGCAAAGTGAGGGATCCCACTGAAAAGCATCAGGGCAGAGGAGGAGGTCCCAGACAAACAACATGGCAGATCCTGCTGGAGGGCAGGAGTGTGTCCTAGGCAAGCAGTGAGGGACTGAGTTCCTGGTGGAGGGGGGGTCCCTGGCTGCTGGGGGCTCTTGGTGGGGGGAACCCTTTGGGATTTCCAACCTGGCAATCATGGTTTGGTGGCGGTTCTCTGGCCATGGGGCTTTGACGGGTATCTGGGGTCCCTGGTCAGGGACTCTGGGGGCTGTGTCCCAGGGAATATCTGTTGGGACTATGGCTGGGGGGTGTCTGGGGACCCTGGTGGGGGTTCTGGATACTGGGGGGTGTCTGGGGCCTGCTACTAATCATGATCCTTCTCTCTGATCAACTTGTGCCAGAGTCCTGGCTCCAAGCACTGCCTGGCATTCCCCAGTAACGTACCCTGTCACTGTGATAACTTTTTGTCCACTTATCAGACATTGTGAGTGTGAAATCACAGATTTTGCTTTTCTCCTCTTTTGACAACTGCAGGAACTTTTGGTTCTATCTGGAAAATGTGTGCCCCCAGTCCTTGTTCTCTATCTGGGGGGTGAGGGAGGTGGGAAGGGGGTCAGTACTGTCACATGATAGTCTCTTCCACAGCGTTCTGGACTCATTCTTTCTGAAATCTGGTGTCATTGAGACCATTGTTAATCCAGAGTCACTGTATTGAAGGACAAGGGGTATGGCTACATTCAGAACTTCAAAGCGCTGCCGCGGCAGCGCTTTGAAGTGTGAGTGTGGTTGCAGTGCTGTGCAGTGCGGAGAGCTCTCCCAGCGCTGCACGTACTCCAGCTTCTCATGGGGATTCGCTTGCAGCGCTGGGAGCCGCGCTCCCAGTGCTGCGGCACTGTTGACACTGGTGCTCTACAACGCTGTATCTTGCAGCGCTCAGGGGTGCGTTTTTTTGACACCCCTGAGCGCGAAAGTTCCAGCGCTGTAATGCGCCAGAGTAGCCAAGCCCAAGGAGTGACTCCAGATGGACATTGGGGCAAATGAGATCAGCAATTCTCACTGTGAGGAGGAGCTCTCATTAGCTGCTCTCCCCAGAGAGCTAAAGGAGGGAAGCTGCTCAAACACTCTGTCCCTCTCTGCTCAGAATATTGGGGTTCAGCTTCCTGGGTCAGACGCTGCAGCCTCCATTGTGACCTGGGAGACCAGGCTTAGAAGCTGCTGCTCCCCCAGTGGGGTTCTGTGCTGGGAAGTGAACTTAATTAAAGCTTCTTCTCTGCCCGGCCCAGGGGATGACTTTCTCCAGCTGGTCCTAGCCCCCTAAGGCAGCCCTGGGCCCTGTTAATACTAAATTCTGGGCCAGAGACTCCAAATAACTGAAAGGAACGAAGGGAAAATGCTGGGGTATGGCCTTAAAATGACTCCACACAAACAGACGCCTCCTCATTTCTCATCCCATTAGCAATTGCAGGAGCAAATCCAGCCATGGGGAAGCAAACTACTCAGGAGTGGGACTTTCCTACCAGATAGGCAGGGATTGGGGATGGGAAAAGGAGAAAGAGAGATTGAAAGGGGCAATGAGAGAGAAGAGTTTTGAGGTGGGAGGGGTGAGCAGGGGAGAAGCTAGAGCTGCAGGCGGGGGAAGGGCAGGAGGACAGGCAGATGGGTTGACGGTCTCTGTGGAGCCAGGAAAGTCCAGGGGGAGAGTGTGTGTGTGAGTGTCCTGGGCATAGGCGTGCGCATGGGATGAGCCCCGGCACCCCAGTGCCCTGAGCTCCGGCTGGGGAGGCTGCTCCTTGCCCTCCCGTGGAGGCTCAAGGGGAAGGGGAGAAGGCTGCGGTGGCTGGAGGTGGGTGCTCAGCCCCCCCCCCCTGGAATGACCCACTGTCGGCAGCTTGTGGTGCCTCCTCTGGTGAGCTTTTCGCTGGGGGCAGCCTGCACAGCTGTGATCAGCTGTTTTCTGGGCAGGCGCCGTTCAACTGCTCCCCCCTCCCTGCTCCTGCAGAGGCTGAGTGAGTCCCCCCACTAAACAGCCTCAGGGCTCAGGGTGGGGAGGGGGTGCAGGGCCAGCAGCAGCACAGCCCGCCCCGCTCCCTGGGGCTGCCCCGCACCTCTCGGGCTGATGGCTCTGCCATGGCCTCCACGTGAATCGCTGCTCCCTGCCCGCCAGGCTTGGCTCCTGCCACAGCAGCATTGGGTGCCCCAGGGAGCCCGGCTAGGCTGTGGCTGAGAGCAGTGGGAGGTTAGGGGGAGGAGAAGCTCCAGACACTGGCATGTGTGGGGGAGACGAGCCGAGCTGGAGTAGGGGAGGAGAAGCCCCGGACTGGGCTGGAGCCAAGCTGGGACAGGGGAGGAGAAAGAGAAGCCCCTGGGCCCCTGCTGGAGCTGCAATAGGAGGGAGGGAGGGAGGGGGAGAAGCGCCAAGCTGGGGTAGGGGAGGAGAAGCCATGCTGGGTTGGGAGGCGGGGGGGACAAAAGCCCAGACCCCAGCAGGAGCTGCACTGAAGGGGGTGTGGAGGGGGAGAGGAGCCACCCTGGGGCAGGGAGGAGAAGTCCTGTACCCTGGCAGAAGATGTGGGGCTGAAGTCTGTGGCTCGGGAGCCCCAGCCACCTTAGTGGCAAAAGTTGCAGTGCTGAAGCCCTGACCCCACTCTGTGTGGAGCTGCCCTGAGCCCCTCTCACTCCCATCCCCCCTGTGGAGCTGGCTCTCATTCTCCGGCTGTGGAGAAATTCAGCCCAACTGTGCCCATGTTGGTATCTCCATTTCCCCCACCATCACCCAGCCATGAATGGCTTTAGCCAAGGAGGCAGGGTATTGGCCCCATTTGGCATGTGGGCTCTAGGGCACAAAGAGGTGCAGTGACTTTCCCAAGGCTAAGCAGGGAGTCTGTGGCAGAGCAGAGACTCAAACCCAGAACACTTGAGCGTGAATCATGTGCCTTAATCACTAGGCAACCTTCCCACCGAAGGAGAGGGAACCTCCTCTGCCACTTTATGTGTGTGGGTGAGAACAGCCACTAGACAGAGCTGCCAGGAGGTGAGGAGGAGGGTTGGATAGTTGAGGAGGTGATTAGGAGGTGGTGGGGTCTCTGGAGGGGGTGGTCATGGGACAAGGAGCAGGGAGGTTGGACGGGTTGAGGGTCTGGGAGGGTGCCTGTTGGGGGGGGGTGGAGTGTTGTGGGGCAGGCAGGAAGCAGAGGGAGTTGGATGGGTTGGGAGTTCTGGGGGTCCTATCAGGGGGCGAGCAGCAGTTGGATAAGAGTTGGAGTCCTGGGGGTCTGTCTGGGGATGGGGGTGTGGATAAGGGTCAGGGGGATGGGTAGGGTCGTAGGGAGGCAATTACAGTGGGTTAGTCTCAGGAGGGGATAGTTAGGGGACAAGGAGCTGGGAGGCCTAGCTAGGGGGTTGGGTCTTGGAGGGCAGTTAGGAGCAGGGTCCGAGGAGGGGGCAGTCAGGGGACAAGGAGCAGGGGGGGTTAGGGATTCTGAGGAGGGCAGCCAGAGGGCAGGAAGTGGGAGGCAGTGGATGGGGTGGGGCTAGGGCAGGGCTCCCTGGTTGCACATGCTAACAAAATGTTCTGTGGCTGCCTATGGTCACGGGGGTGAGCTACTTGCATCCTTTTCCTGTTTGTGCCATTTCTTTCCGTCTCAAAACCAGAGAATAATTCTCTCTAGTTCTTCCCCTTCTCTCTCCCCTCCCCACATGTGGCTAGAAAATCCAAGGAGATTCCCTCCTTTTCCCTAAAATTATTGACTTTCTAGTCTCTTATTTTCCCTATTTTCTCCATAATTCTTTAATTCTTCTCAGATTTGGGATGTTAACCCAACCCATTTTATCTGAAGCAATTTGTCCTTAGTTGGGACAATAACACGGGACAGCAAATTCCACCTAACGTGGGTGGTATTTAGTGGGTGCTGGTTGGGGGAGCCGACGGACATGGCTGCCTCTGCGGGGGAGATGGGGTGGCTGTTCTCTGCCAGAAACAGGACATGGCCGAACAGGAGGGAAAGGGAGGAGCCAGTGTCCCTATGGAGCCTGCCCAGTTCCTTTGGTTCTGCTCCTTTCTAGCATTTTGTTCCGAGACTTTATTACTGGGGAGGCTGAAAAATCTCCCTGTGGGTTTAGCCTGGCAGGAGGGGCAGGTCTCCCTTGTAATAAAGAGATGGAGCATGTTCCCAGCATGGCAGAATCTAGGCTGTGTCTGTGCAGGGAAAGATCCTGGGGGAATCGTGATGTGACATGAACTAAAGCCTGTTCTGAAACCTCCACATTTGCTCTTCTCACCCTCCCAGGCTGCAGGATGTCATCCATGTTTCGCTCCAGCTCATCGAATCCTCCCATGGGACAGGAAACAGAAACAGCTGCAGAGGAGCCAGTTCAGGTAGGGATTATCGGTGGAGGAGGCTGGTGGGTTCCTGCTGGAGGGGAGGGACAGCAAATACACAGGAGGTGGGAGGTTTGGGCAGTCTGGTTTGGAGGTTGGAATTTGCCAAAAAATTCCCAGGGTGGAGAATGGGAGGAGGCTAGGGTGGAGCAAACCTGTTGGGACTTGTTTAATATGCGGCTTCCATTCTAGGAACAGACCCATGAGGTTGGAAGGTTGAAATGCTCTAATTTGTGGGACTGAAAGCAACCCAGCTAGGTGGGGCTAGGAAAATGGATCAAACTCCCAGGGCTGGAGCCCAACCTGATTAACCAGCGGCTGCTGTGAAATGTGAGGGGGCACCCACCAGGGAAGTTTGGGGGAGGGGGGTTCTTAACCTTTCTCTTTCTAAGGCCACGGAGCCTGGACTTCAGAAAAGCAGATTTTGACTCCCTCAGGGAACAGATGGGCAGGATCACCTGGAAGGCTAATATGAGGGGCAAAGGAGTCCAGGAGAGCTGGCTGTATTTTAAAGAAGCCTTATTGAGGTTGCAGGAACAAACCATCATGATGTGCAGAAAGAATAGCAAATATGGCAGGCGACCAGTTTGGCTTAACAGAGAAATCTTCAGTTAGCTTTAACACAAAACGGAAGCTTACATGAAGTGGAAACCTGGACAGATGACTAGAGAGGAATATAAAAATATTGCTTGAGCATGCAGGGGTGTAATCAGAAAGGGCAAAGCCCAATTGGAGTTGCAGCTAGCAAGGGATGTGAAGGGTAACAAGAAGGGTTTCTACAGGTATGTTAGCAACAAGAAGGTCGGGGAAAGTGTGCGCCCCTTACGGAATGCTGGAGGTAACCTAGTGACCGATGATGTAGAAAAAGCTGAAGTACTCAATACTTTCTTTGCCTCTGTCTTCACAGACAAGGTCAGGTCCCAGATTGCTGCATTGGGCAGCACAGTATGCGGAGGAGGTGAGCAGCCCTCGGTGGTGAAAGAACACGTTAAGGACTATTTAGAAAAACTGGACATGCCACAGTATTCTTGCCAGCAAGTTAAAGAAGCATGTATTGGATGAATGGACTATAAGGTGGATAGAAAGCTGGCTAGATCGGGCTCAATCGGTATTATTTGTTTGGTGGGGGGCCTGATTTTTGACAGTTTGGGTTTGGCAATACGGCATACAAACATAATTCAGCTCAAGTGATTGATAAGTCTTCAATTTAGCACTGGATAAAGAAAACGACAGCATGAAGTTAGGAATTGTTTTCTGTTCTATTCTGTGCAATAAAACCTGTCACAGATTTCGCAAAAGATAGACCTTTAAAACTGGTTATACGAGTCAGGATTCACACAGCTCACTCAGGTATATAACAGGTTTTGACCCTCGGATTGAGGGGAAATTGTCTCTTTAGAGAAGAGAGAAAAAGTGAAGTCTTAACTCCTTAGCCAGCCTACTTGCCTCAGCCACAGAACACAGGAAGAGCCAGGCAGGAGCCTTCTACAGCCCTTACCCATGAAAGGTTGACTGGATCTGCACATTTCTTTCATATTCTGTAATGCGTAGAACTGTAGACTACAGTGATTTCATCTTATACCTTAGTTACTATTAGTTATCACAAAACAACCACACAGTTTATAGTCTCTGCTAGTCCCCGCCCCAGTCAGCGGTGGCTCCAGGCACCAGCGAAGCAAGCGCATGCCTGGGGCGGCAAGCCGTGGGGGGTGGCCCTGCCGGTCCGTGCAAGGGCGGTAGGCAGGCTGCCTTTGGCGGCACTCCTGCGGTAGGTCCGCCAGTCCCACAGATTTGGCGGCAATTTGGCAGTGGGTACGCCAAAGCTGTGGGACAGGCAGACCTCCCACAGGGAAAGGCAAAAAAACACCATGATAATATATGCTGCATCGCTCATCTCTCCCTGGTAGATTGTGTTGTGCTGTGATGTACATGACCTACTTTGTTTACTTCACTTTACCTGCTCATGTCACAGTAAGATAAATGGGCTGTTGTCAGAACTCTGATTCACGCTGGCCTGGCTTGCATGGTAAAGATGAAAGTGCTTCTTCAAGGCTCCCAGGCACAGCTGCGTTCAGGGAGGAGACCTGGCATTTCAATATGGGGCACCTGAGCAGCTCTGCAGAGCACTGCTTCAGGCCACTAGCTCAGCCCCGTTTTCTTTTTAGCCCCTGGTTCATAAGGTGACAGAAATAATCCTTAGTGACACTGCAAATACATGGCCTATAACTATGCTAACTGCTGTTCACGTTCTTCCCAGGGATTGATTAAATTAATGGAATGTAAAGGCCCACTATGAACCTTTGCTGAAAACTCCACCCAATTTTTTAAAGTTCAAGTTTAACTTATTCTTTAAAAAACTATTTTATTTTAGCCTCTCCGTGTCCCGGTTTGAGCCCACGTGGAAGATGATGATATTCGGAAAGCTGCAAGAAATTGGCTGTTATCACTCCTCCCCCAAGCAAACCGTGAATCTTATAAGGAAGACTGCTCTCTTGATTTGTCCAGTCTAATTTCTGTAGCAAGAGAGATTCATGTAAGTATCCATTCCAAAGTGAGAACATAAGAACAGTCAAAGGTCCATCTAGCCCAGTATCCTGTCTTCCAACAGTAGCCAGTGCCAGGTGCTTCAGAGGGAATGAACAGAACAGGGAATCATCTGGTGATCCATCCTGAGGCCCATTCCCAGCTTCTGGCAAACAGGCCAGGGACGCCAGCCATGCCCATCCTGGCTAATGGCCATTAATGGACCTATCATCCATGAACTTATCTCGTTTTTTCTTGAACACAGTTATAGTCTTGGCCTTCACAACATCCTCTGGCAAAGAGTTCCGCAGATTGACTGTATGTAGTGTGAACAAATACTTCCTTTGGTTTGTTTTAAACCTGCTGCCTATTATTTTCATTTGGCGACCCCCTAGCTCTTGTGTTATGAGGAGTAAATTCCACACATTTCTTGATTTTATAGACTTCTGTAATATCCTCCCCCCTTAGTGACCTCTTTTCCAAGCTGAAAAGTCTCAATTTGATTAATCTCTCCCCATACAGAAGCTATGCCATACCCCCATGTCAAAACCCTACAGAGATTTATACAATGGGGCAGAAAGAAAAGTTGGGTGGGAGGGAGCAGAATCCAGTGTACTTGGCTGGCATAAGGACACCGGGAATCAATTAGGGTGAGGTGAGCCAGGTAAAAGGCCAAAATCTCAATGGCTTATTTGAGAGCAAAAAGGGCTAATTTCCCCAGGCTGCTCAGAAGGTTGGGGCCAAGCAAGAGACAGAGGCAGTGAAAGGGTCTAGGGGAATTTTCTCCTGATTTAGTGTCCACTGCTAGCCATGAACAACATACGGCAGCCAGTGGCTGGAAATCAATTCCACCCAGGCTCCCCCATTTCTCATTTCTACCTTCTTGCTCAGAGTCATACATATTGGTTCAAACGTGGTCTCCCCAGCAGTCACATCAGTGGAATCTTCCAGTTTGAAGGATTCCTCAGAATCTCATTTGGGCCTCAGGATGGTCCTAGGAGTGAAGACCAGACACGCACATTAGCCTAGTCCAATGCTGCCCCAGCAATCAGTCTTATTTAGGAAACAGACTTATGGATCCTAGTATTCGACCTGCCCTTGCTGTGAACAGCAACTCTAGAGAAAGTGGCATGGGCACTAGAAGGCACATGTCACAAGGCAACTGGTTCTTCAAGGTGACGAGGGATCAAAGATCAGCTTAAACAAACCTGCTCTACTAACTTTAGCTGAAGAGTAACAAGCTTCATGACCAACTTCTGCTGGTAGAGAGAAAAGAGCAGCTCTGTGTATCTCAAAAGCTTGTCTCTCCACCACCAGAAGTTGGTCTAATACAAGATGTTACCTCAGTTACCCTGAGACGCAATACAGCTACAACCCTGCACACAGCTTAAGAGTAAGCAGTTGCACCACGTAGCAATGCGGTGCCTCCTGCTGGTCTCTTCTGGGAATTAGCTCTCCAGCCACTGGAGTACACTCTGCAGGTCTCTATCCCGCTGCCTCTTTGTCCACTGTGTCGTGCCTGGACCCGGTGACCTGTTATCTGGGGAGCTTCCCCCTGGCAATAACCCCTCAGTCTTAGGGTCTCCCCTCCCCAGGGAACCCCCAACCACTATCCCCTTCTCGCCTCAGTATACAGCTACTGCCAGTCATTGTCTAGCCTTCACGCCCTGAGGCAGACTGCAGGATCAGCCACTGAGCACTGGCAAGCTTGGGTTTGGACCTGCTGTCTTGGTCTACCCCTGGGCTGCCCTCTGCAGCCCCCCGGACCTGTTGGCCTTATGCTAGGCCGCAGCCTGGGGCTTTCCAGGCTGGAGCTCCCCAGATCCTCAGCCTTTCTTCACTCCTGCTTCACTCAGGTACCCTGTCTCTAGCTCCCTGCAGCCAGGCCCTTCTCCCTCAACAGACGGGCAGAGACTGCTGAGCTCCTGGCTCACTGCCTCTTATATAGGGCCAGCTAAGGCCTGACTGGGGCATGGCCCAGCTGTGGCTGCTTCCCCAATCAGCCAAGTAGATGCTTTCCCTGCCACAGCCCTCTCCCAGGGCTGTTTGAAGCCCTTCAGGGCACGAGTGGGGTGACCACTCTGCTACACACAGGAACCAGAAAAAGGGGATCATTTCTCTGAAATACTACCTCTTCTTTGCATGAAATGGTACAATCCAACCATTTGTCAATGGCTAGAGTGAATAGTTTTCTAAGAAAGTTAATACTGACATGACACATAATAAAACTATTTGCTCGTCTCTTTTAAAGCAGAGGCTAAATTTCTTAGTCTTGCTCTTATCCCTACGTATATCAGGATCCTGTGAACAGCAGCAAAGAAAGGTAGTTAAAAATCAAAGACACTGACATTATGTACTTCCCTCCTCCCCCTTTTCACCCCTCGCCCATGATGCTCGAAATTCTTTGTATCAACTAAATATAAAATCTAGAACGCAAACTTGGCTGGTTACCAGGGTGGGAAGTTTGGAGCAGGGGCCTCCCAGTACCCGACTGCTAGTCAAACTCAGTTGCAAAAATGGCAGATAAGGCTAATATTTGGATTCAGAAATGATCAGGATAGTCTGTGAGGCAGTTAAAACCAGCTAAGTTCCTCTTCGGACATTTTTTAAAAAGTGATGAATAAATGGAGAGGAGTACATTTTTTGCACAGTTTGGACCAGAGGTACAAGTTCATGTCAGCTCCAGGCAGAAGGGGCAGCCATTACCGATCCTCTGAGAAGCATCTGCCAGGTTGCAGAAAGTTAGCCGAAAAGGTTGGAGATCAGTAGGAAGACTCCCACATTCATATACTTTCATCCTGCAGGATGGCAAAGCAGATGGAGCTACTAACATGGCAAGATGCACCAGGGCGATTATACTCAGTGACATTTACCATTGTCTCCAACACAGGGATAGACCTTACATTGCCAAGTTGGGTGCGTAGGCACCACTAGTTTGTGGAGGCCCATGTTCATCTTTCTGAATTAGATTATATGGAAGTTATCGGGTAGCTGTTGATGCATCCAGCGCCAAGGTCCTAGCACCAAATTCAGTAGTACTCACCAGGAGATACATTTTCTTGCATCCCAGTGACAGCCTGCAGTACAACCTCACTTCTGCTTCCTGTAGCCACACTGCCTGTTTCCACATCAGCCGTGTCAGGAACACTTTTAAGAGAAGAGAGTTCAAGGTAATAACAGTCCCGCTGCTGCTGGGCTCTACCCAGAGAGCCACAGCAGTCTGAGGCTCTTTAGCAGTGCTAGGACTGGACACCAAATTGCATAAATTGCCATGCCCCTCACCTCCCTGCCACTCTAGCCCAAAAAGAGATGCAAGTGATCATGTGACCCACTGAGCCATCTCCTGGGGTAGATGTTCATTCCCAATATTGCTGTTTCAGCATCATCACAATAACTTTCATCACCTCGCCAGGTCAAATTCAAGCTTGAGACCTCTCCATGTCCCCATTACACATGCCAGCAACAGCTAGTCTCTTTCACAGGTCTCAGTGCATGAAACTAGAGTTTCTCCCAGATAAAGCTAATGCGCACCCCAATTTAGAAGTAAAAGGGTTTTGTGGCACAGTCTGAAGTTCTAAGTGTGAAGTACAATCAGCCACTCTCACTCCTGCAATGGAGGTTCTGAAACAGCTCAGTTTTTCACTGAGGTTTGAGCCCAGCAGTTCAGAATTACAAACTCCCTTTGATGCCAAGCAGCAGATGCCCCCATCCTTCAGATCAGCTGAGGAATCTGCATGGAGCTTGCATATATGTCAGAATATAGATTTTACACCAGTGTATCTGTAAAATAGATTTGAGGGAGAAGGCAGTCAGCCCTCATAGGGCTTTGGGGAAATACAAGCTTTGACTGGCTCATTGGTTCTTACTGACTTAAGTGTTCAGCACATGCAAGCCCCATCCACACTGACTCTCCCTCAAAAATCTTAGTGGAGAGCAGGAGCCTGAACAAGGTGTCACTACAGGAACCAGGAAGGAAGGGGAAGTTCCCACAAAGTTGAATGCATCTCTCCACCTCCCCAATGCCATTCCTTAGCTGTGTGCATGTCTTTCATTGGTCACCCATCACTGCTCGTGGAGAAAGCTGCATGGTACCAGTGTCATCAAGATTTTTGCCTCTTTATCATCTCCCACTCATCTTCCATTCTGTCCCCCTTGCCCATTCTCTGGCTAGTGCTTAGTGTTCCAAGCCAGTCTTCTCCCCATTGGGTCAGCAGCCCTGTACACACAGAAGCTGACCACTCGGCTTCTTTTGCATCACACCACAGCTGGGACCATCTGCAGGGGGACTTTGCCATCATAGCCAGTTTCTCTCTGGAAAAGCCACATGCACCAGCAGAGCGGTTCAGAGAGTTACAAGCGTGTTTGATGTGCAGGAAGTACAGCTGCCCTAGAGCACTTCCTACTTCTGCCGCTATCTAAAGCGTTCAGGTGGGTGGCAGACAAACCATCCATCCAAAGTACGACTGGCCACAGCTAAATGCCCTCTGGTGCTGCTGGGGTAAGTGGCTTTTGCTTCAGAAAGCCAGTGCAAACCCCCCACTTCAGCTGTGATTCATTCTGCATGTGCCAGGCAGCATCATGCCACATGGAAGTGGTCCCCTCAATCAGAGCTAGTAACCCAAGTCAGAAGCAGAGAAAGGGACCTGGATCATACCCGACTGGTTTTTCTTGAATCCTTTGGCTGCTTTTATCGGCACCACTCTGCATCTTCCATCTCCCTTCCAGACTCCCCAGATTCAGACAGTTCTGGGGTCTGTGCACGGAGTTTTGGAGTTGTCTGATAGCAAATCTTTGGCTACAGATGGAAATGAGATGGTTTGAGATCACCTAAGAATGTGTCAGGCTTGGGACTACTCCTGAGTCCCAGCAGCATATTACACCCAGCTCACTTGAACAGCCAATAACTGCAGGACCAGGGAGATGCCAAGTCATCAGGTTGGCAGGGATTCTTAATCGTTCAAAGAAGCAGCTGGTTTAGGTTGTTATCTTTAAACAGTTTGCAGAACCTTGCACTCCCCAGGGCTATGCAGCTATGGGGGGAGATATTTGGGGAGAGGTCAGGGGTTATCTGGGGACAGAGTAGAAGGGGGGAGGGTGGCATTCACAGATGGGGGCCCGAGGGTGTTTGGGGGTGGGGGTGTAGAAGAGGGTGGTTGGGAGGCATTTGGGGGGTGGAGATAGAAAGGGATGGGAGATATTAGAGGGCAGGGGATAGAAGGGGAGAGGGAGGCATTCAGAGATGGGGCTGGGGGTGGGGTGTAGAAGAGGGGGGCTGGGAGGCATTTGGGGGGTGGGGTAGAAGGCAGTGGAGGTATTTGAGGGCAGGATGTAGAAGGGGGAGGGAGGTATTTGCAGACAGGGGGCTGGGGGTGTTTGGGGGTGGGGTGTAGAAGGGGGAGGTGGGAGGCATTGGGGGAGGGGGCAGGGGCTATTTGGGGGGGGCAGCCTGTAGAGGGGGGGAGCATTGGGGGGCGGGGCCAGATGAGGTGGTGGGAGATATTGGGGAAGGGGGCAGGGCTAGAAGTGGGAGCTCGGGGGAGGAGGGTGTTTGGGCAGCTCAGGGTCCCCCCTACACCTTTACCCGCTCGCGCTCCAGGCCGTGCCACGTGCTGCTCAAGAGTCACCTCGGAACACCTCAGGGTCACGTGATGACTCCCGGGAAGCTCCGTCCATCCCGACACAGCCAATAGGAAGAGGAGACAGAGCCCAGACCAATCGGAGCAGAAGATGAAACCTCCCCTCCCTCCGTGTTTGAGTGCGAGGGTGGGGGCTGCCTGCAGTGACCAGACCCCCCCAGGGTGCAGCAAGGACCAGACCCCCCCAGGGTGCAGGAGGGGAGGGGGCTGCAGTGACCAGACCTCCCCCAAGGTGCAGCAGGGGAGGGGCCTGCAGTCACCAGACCCCCCCAAGGCACAGCAGGAGAGGGGCCTGCAGTCACCAGACCCCCCTCAGAATGCAGCTTACCTATCAGTGAAGGTTGTTCAGTCTATTCCTGGACACATCTTACATCTGCTGCTGGCCATCCCCGAGATGTAGGTCCTTCATTCACACAAGGACATGGCACATCAAGGTCAATCCAGCAACTCACATCTGGTCTTCACCTCCTAATGGATGGCGAGTCTGAGCCTGACCACAGAAAACCAGGGTTGTGTTCTTCAGGGGAATCTGCTGGAGCTCCTGTTCCACCTTACTCCCCCACACTATAAGGGTTTTCCAAAGATACCACTATTCTCGGATAAACAAAGCAGCCAAGAGGAGGTCAGGGTGGGTGGATTTACTGAGCAGACTAGTTTGAAGGGAAGAACAGATTTCTTCCTTGCTCTATGGAGATTCCCATGGGAAAAGTATCTAATGGTGAAGGTGGGGGCAATGGAAGCCTTGTTTCAGACCCATCATGCATATTCCCAAAAGAGAGTGTGCTGGACGGTGGCAAGTTGTACAACAGGATACTCACCCATCGAGTACTGCACTCTGCATCAGTATACTTACCAGGAGTGCTTATGCACACCACCGACACAAGGAGCTAAGTCTGCATGCACACAAGCATGTAGTAATTGCAGCAGCTGTGTGCCAATAGGACTTGAGTCAACATACATTTGTGATGCAGGCGTGACCTTAAGCTTACCAGAACCCTGATTAGCAGATGCTGTAGGCTCTTTGATTGTTTTTAAATAGGATTTCTCTCTAATGTTTTTTTTATCTGAAGAATAACGTAGGCTTGCTTCTAAAGACCCGTGTAGTCACATATGTGTGGCAACTATTCTGGTATCAGCCTCTCAAGAGAAAGCAAGTAGGTCTGTTTAAGCAGACTGTCTTGGCTAGGGAATACACAATGAAGGCAGGAAACTGTACAACCTGGAAATACCCTGGTCAGAAGGGTGAGAGACACACATCTCCACCTGAGAGAGGAACAGCTGGGCAACTGGAAGCCTGAAGGCAAGCACCCTTGCTGAGATGCAGGTGCAGTCACCCTGAACTGTGACAGAAAACTGAAGAGAGAAAACTCCTGTACTGAGCAGTCTAGGAAGATGGGAGAGTCATCCTTGCTTACTTTTAATTTATAGTTTGGGTGATGGAGTGAGAAACTATATGGCAGAAGTGTCCTGTAGGAAGGAGGAAGTACAAGGGATTTTATCCAATATGTCTGAGAAATACCTGGGCAGTGAAATGCTACCCTTCCATTTAAAAAGCAGGGCCAGATGCCTGCTCAGGGAAGTTTTATGGGTAACCCCAGCAGCTGCCAGTCAAACAAGGCTCAACTGCAACTTGAGTGAAGTTTTGGAGTGAGATTTAAGTTCTCTGCACACTGCCCAACAGAACTGTGGCAAACAGGGGCTGCATCAGTTTAAGAGAAGGAAATAACTGGAGAAACCCAAATCCCAAACTTAAGATCTTCCAGCACTGTAACAGTTAAATAGTTACTGCATCACATAGGCAAGTGGATACTATTTAGGTGGCATTACTGCAGCTGGGGTTAAATGGAGAAATGGCATTCACGTAGGGGAAGCAGAAGTGGGTGGCAACTTGGGCAGCAGTGACCATAAGATGGTTGAGTTCAGAATCCTGAGGAAAAGGAAGGAAGGAGAGCAGCAGAATACGGACCCTGGCCTTCAGAAAAGCAGATTTTGACTCCCTCAGGGAACAGATGGGCAGGATCACCTGGGAGGCTAATATGAGGGGCAAAGGAGTCCAGGAGAGCTGGCTGTATTTTAAAGAAGCCTTATTGAGGTTGCAGGAACAAACCATCCTGATGTGCAGAAAGAATAGCAAATATGGCAGGTGACCAGCTTGGCTTAACAGAGAAATCTTCAGTAAGCTTAACACAAAACGGAAGCTTACATGAAGTGAAAACCTGGACAGATGACTAGAGAGGAGTATAAAAATATTGCTCGAGCATGCAGGGGTGTAATCAGAAAGGGCAAAGCCCAATTGGAGTTGCAGCTAGCAAGGGATGTGAAGGGTAACAAGAAGGGTTTCTACAGGTATGTTAGCAACAAGAAGGTCAGTGAAAGTGTGGGCCCCTTACGGAATGCTGGAGGTAACCTAGTGACCGATGATGTAGAAAAAGCTGAAGTACTCGATGCTTTTTTTGCCTCTGTCTTCACAGACAAGGTCAGCTCCCAGACTGCTGCACTGGGCAGCACAGTATGCGGAGGAGGTGAGCAGCCCTCAGTGGTGAACGAACAGGTTGAGGAGTATTTAGAAAAACTGGACATGCCACAGTATTCTTGCCAGCAAGTTAAAGAAGTATGTATTGGATGAATGGACTATAAGGTGGATAGAAAGCTGGCTAGATCGGGCTCAATCGGTAGCGATCAACGGCTCCATGTCTAGCTGGCAGCTGGCAGCAAGCGGAGTGCCCTGGGGGTTAGTCCTGGGGCCGGTTTTGTTCAACATCTTTATTAGTGATCTGGATGATGGGATGGATTGCACCCTCTGCAAGTTAGCAGATAACACTAAGATGGGGGGAGAGGTAGATACGCTGGAGGGTAGGGATAGAGTCCTGAGTGTCTTAGACAAATTAAAGGATTGGGCTAAAAGAAATCTGAGGAGGTTCAACAAGGACAAGTGCAAAGTCCTGCACTTAGCACAGAATCATCCCATGCACTGCTAAAAGCTGGGGAGTGACAGGGGCAGTTCTGCAGAAAAAGGACCTGGGGATTACAGTGGATGAGAAGCTGGATACAAGTCGGCAGTGGGCCCTTGTTGTCAAGAAGGCTAACAGCATATTGGGCTTGTCATAAACAGATAGCTAAGGGTTAACGTCTCTTTCACCTGGAAATAAGTTTCTGAAGCACCTGACCAGAGGACCAATCAGGAAACAGGATTTTTTCAAGTCTGGGTGGAGGGAAGTTTGTGTGTGAGTCCTTTGTTCTTGTCTTCTGCCTGACTCTCTCTCAGCTATGAGAAGGATTTTTCTATTTCCTGCTTTCTAATCTTCTGTTTCCAAGTTGTGAGTACAAAGTTAGTTTGTTGTTTTGTATTTACATATCTATAGTTGCTGGAGTGCTTTGAATTGTATTCTTTTGAATAAGGCTGTTTATTCATATTTCGTTTAAGCAATTGACCCTGTATTTGTCACCTTGATACAAAGACACCATTTTTATGTATTTTTCTTTCTTTTTATATAAAGCTTTCTTTTAAGACCTGTTGGAGTTTTCTTTAGTGGGGAACTCCAGGGAATTGAGTCTGCAGCACCAGGGAATTGGTGGGAGGAAGAAGTCAGGGGGAAATCTGTGTGTGTTAGATTTACCAGTCTCACTTTGCATTCCCTCTGGATGAAGAGGGAAGTACTTCTGTTTTCCAGGACTGGAAATAGAGAGGGTGGAATCCCTCTGCTTAGATTCACGGATGTTGCTTCTGTGTATCTCTCCAGGAACACCTGGAGGGGGGAAGGGAAAAGGTTTATTTCCCTTTGTTGTGAGACTCAAGGGATTTGGGTCTTGGAGTCCCCAGGGAAGGTTTTGGGGGGACCAGAGTGCCCCAAAACACTCTAATTTTTGGGGTGGTGGCAGCTTTACCAGGTCCAAGCTGGTAACTAAGCTTGGAGGTTTTCATGCTAACCCCCATATTTTGGACTCTAAGGTCCAAATCTGGGACTAGGTTTTGACATGGTGGCAGCGGTGAAATAGATAGAATCCAGAAGCCAGTAGGAATATTATATTTTTCTTTTCTCTGCTAGGGGCTTTTTAGCAGAGAGAAACAGTTTGGTTTTAAAAGGGAACCAGAGAGAATTTTTTTTCTGCTCTCTCTGGCAGTTTTTGGCTTGCATATTAAGCAAGGAACCATTAAGCTGTGACAAACAGGTCTTTTGTCAGACAATAGCATTCCCATTGAGAGTCATTACCAACACTATACACATGCAAATAAAGTGGTTTTTCTGGTTTACTTTACATTGAAAAAATTAGCTAAAGGAAGAAAGGGAAAAAGGCGCTGTTGCTAGGCAGACCCCAGGAGGCAACAGAGCCTGCAGTTCAAAAGATAAACACCGGAGGGCATCCCAACACAAAAAAACAAGATGTCACGAAAACCAGAGGCAGTACAGCTCAAAGCAATAAAAAAACAAATAGAACTGCTCAAAACACAAATGGCCAGAGATAAGGCAACTCACAAACAAAAGATGAAAAGGCTACAAAAACAAAAAAAAGCCAACAATGCAGCCCACCAACAAGAGTTGGAAAAACAGAGGGAGACCCACCAACAGGCCATGAAATTAGAAAAGGCTAAGCCACCTGCTCCAGCCAGCCCTAACAATCCTGCACCAATTATTGTTCCACAGCACAGGAAATTTCCCACCTACAAGGCAGGTGATGACACCAAGGCCTTCTTGGAAAATTTTAAAAGAGCCTGTCTTGGGTACAGCATCCCTGAAGACCAGTACATGGTAAAATTGAGGCCACAGCTCAGTGGACCTTTAGCAAAGGTGGCAGCTGAAATGCCTAAGAAAAACATGAACAACTATAAACTTTTTCAAACCAAGGCCAGATACAGAATGGGGATAACCCCAGATCATGCCCGTCGGCATTTCAGAACCCAAAAGTAAAAACCAAATGTGTCATTTCCCAAATACGCCTACTACGCTGGAAAAAATTATAAGGCCTAAATATCAGAACACAATGTTAAAACCTTGGAAGAACTGTACCTCCTCATACAAATGGAGCAGTTCTTGGATGGTGTTCCTAAGGACATAACATGGTACATACAAGATGGAAAACCCAAAAATCTCGCTGAGGCGGGGGAGATTGAAGCCAGATGGGGAAGTGGCAGAAAGCAAAAAAGCTACGGTCAAGGGGAACGAAAACCCCAGGGGGAACACCGACCATAAACCCTACAACCGAGGGCAGCCAAAAACCCCACCTACAACCCAAGTAAAGCCACAGACACACTATTCTTCCACCTCTCCAGACTCCAGTAACTCACCTCGGCCCAGTAACCCATCAGATGGAAGATGCTTTAAGTGTAATGAACTGGGCCATATCAAGGCCAACTGTCCAAAGAACGCCATTCAAGTGCAGTTCATTACACCACCATCACACAAAAGATCCCCAGGCCCAGATGCCTCTCAGATACCCTTGGAGTGAAGGGAAAATTTGAGAGTGGGCGGAAAGAAGGTTACTGCGTGGAGACACACGGGGGCACAAGTGTCAGCTATCCACCAATCCTTCGTAGACCCCAAATTCATCAACCCAAAGGCCCAAGTGACAATTTACCTCTTCATGTCACAAGCTGTAGACTTGCCTACAGCTGAACTGCCTGTCCAGTACAAAGGTTGGATGAATGGACTATAAGGTGGATAGGAATGTGGACTTGGCCAACCAGGTGAAGCGGGCCAAGAGAGTGGGAATGGTTACACGTAGCCAAACCAGGCAAGCTTCCAGACCCATTCCTGTTCCTGAGCCGTCCACAGCGCCCCGTCTGTGTTACCAGAGACCCAGACAGAGGTAGTGGACCCGAATTTCATGCCTACCACTGAAACAGCCACAGCACCTCCAGTCCCAGGCCCGGAACTGGAACAGCAACCAGCACCAGCAATTGCAACCACATCTTCAAACTCAATGCCAGAGGGCGCCAGCGAGCCAGAACTGGCAGAAGCAACATACAGCCATACCCAAAAGGCTCAGCCCGAGCCTGAAATACCCTCAGGTGCACCAGCGGAGAGCGGTTCACCCGCAACGGAAACCACCCCATCACCTACATCGCTTCCAGAGGGACCAAGCAAAAGTCCGCAGTCTGAGGAAGAACTGGTGACCCCAGCCTCAAGGGAACAGTTCCAGACTGAGCAGGAAGCAGATAACAGCCTTCAGAAAGCGTGGGCGGCGGCACGGAGCACCCCACTGCCTCTCAGCTCTTCTAATCGATCCCGGTTTGTTATAAACCAAGGACTTTTATACAAGGAGTTTCTTTCTGGTGGACACCGGGAAGAATGGCAGCCGCAAAAACAGTTGGTGGTTCCAGCTAAGTACCGGGGGAAGCTCTTAAGCTTAGCCCATGATCATCCCAGTGGCCATGCTGGGGTGAACAGAACCAAGGACCGGTTGGGAAAGTCCTTCAACTGGGAGGGGATGGGCAAGGACGTTTCCAAGTATGTCCGGTCTTGTGAGGTATGCCAAAGAGTGGAAAAACCCCAAGACCAGGTCAAGGCCCCTCTCTAGCCACTCCCCATAATTAAGGTCCCATTTCAGCAAGTAGCTGTAAATATTCTGGGTCCTTTCCCAAAAAAAACGCCCAAAGGAAAGCAGTACGTACTGACTTTCATGGACTTTGCTACCCGATGGCCGGAAGCAGTAGCTCTAGGCAACACCAGGGCTAACACTGTGTGCCTGGCCCTAACAGACATGTTTGCCAGGGTAGGTTGGCCCTCCGACATCCTTACAGATTCAAAATCTAATTTCCTGGCAGGGACCATGCAAAAACTGTGGAACACGCATGGGGTAAACCATTCGGTTGCCACCCCGTACCACCATCAAACCAATGGCCTGGTGAAAAGGTTTAATAAAACTTTGGGGTGCCATAATATGTAAATTCATCAACAAATACTCCAATAATTGGGACCTAGTGTTGCAGCAGTTGCTGTTTGCCTACAGGGCTATACCACATCCCAGTTTAGGGTTTTCACTGTTTAAACTTGTGTATGGTCACAAGGTTAAGGGGACATTACAGTTGGTAAAGCAGCAATGAAAGGGGTTTACGCCTTCTCCAGAAATTAACATTCTGGACTTTGTAAGCAACCTACAAAGCACCCTCCAACACTCTTTAGCCCTTGCCAAAAAAAACCTAAAGAATGCTCAAAAAAAGCAAAAGGGCTGGTATAACAGACATGCCAAAAAACGTTCCTTCAAGGTAGAAAACCAGGTTATGGTCTTAAAGGCGCAACAGGCCCATAAAATAAAAGCATCATGAAAAGGGCCATTCACGGTCCAGAAGCACCTGGAAACTGTAAACTACCTCATAGCATTTCCCAATTCCTCACTAACGCCTAAAGTGTACCATGTTAATTCTCTCAAGCCTTTCTATTCCAGAAACTTACAGGTTTGTCAGTTTACAGTCCAGAAAAATAATGCTAAGTGGCCTAACGGTGTCTACTACAACAGAAAAAAAGACGGTGGCGTAAAAGAGGTGAACCAGTTATATACTTAGTGCTATATGTAAAGGTGCATGTGTTGTATTAATCTGTTTAGTTTAAAGTTCTAGGAGGAAATCGCCGCCAGTGAGCTTCCCCACTGTCTGCAATTTGGGGGGCGTGTCATAAACAGATAGCTAAGGATTAACGTCTCTTTCACCTGGAAATAAGTTTCTGAAGCACCTGACCAGAGGACCAATCAGGAAACAGGATTTTTTCAACTCTGGGTGGAGGGAAGTTTGTGTGAGAGTCCTTTGTTCTTGTCTTCTGCCTGACTCTCTCTCAGCTATGAGAAGGATTTTTCTATTTCCTGCTTTCTAATCTTCTGTTTCCAAGTTGTGAGTACAAAGTTGGTTTGTTGGTTTGTATTTACATGTCTATAGTTGCTGGAGTGCTTTGAATTGTATTCTTTTGAATAAGGCTGTTTATTCATATTTCGTTTAAGCAAATGACCCTGTATTTGTCACCTTGATACAAAGAGACCATTTTTATGTATTTTTCTTTCTTTTTATATAAAGCTTTCTTTTAAGACCTGTTGGAATTTTTCTTTAGTGGGGAACTCCAGGGAATTGAGTCTGCAGCACCAGGGAATTGGTGGGAGGAAGAAGTCAGGGGGAAATCTGTGTGTGTTAGATTTACTAGTCTGACTTTGCATTCTCTCTGGGTGAAGAGGGAAGTACTTCTGTTTTCCAGGACTGGAAATAGAGAGGGTGGAATCCCTCTGCTTAGATTCACGGAGGTTGCTTCTGTGTATCTCTCCAGGAACACCTGGAGGGGGGAAGGGAAAAGGTTTATTTCTCTTTGTTGTGAGACTCCAGGGATTTGAGTCTTGGGGTCCCCAGAGAAGGTTATGGGGGGAACAGAGTGCCCCAAAACACTCTAATTTTTTGGGTGGTGGCAGCTTTACCAGGTCCAAGCTGGTAACTAAGCTTGGAAGTTTTCATGCTAACCCCCCGTATTTTGGACGCTAAGGTCCAAATCTGGGACTAGGTTTTGACACGGCTGCATTAGTAGGATCATTGCCAGCAGATCGAGGGAAGTGATTGTTTCCCTCTACTTGGCACTGGTGAGGCACATATGGAGTACTGCATCCAGTTTTGGGCTTCTCACTACAGAAAGGATGTGGACAAACTGGAGAGGGTCCAGTGGAGAGCAAAGAAAATGATTAGGGGGCTGGGGACATGATTTATGAGCAGAGGCTGAAGGAACAGGGCAGTATGCAAAAGAGAAGAGTGAGGGGGGCTGCTATCAAATCCTTCAGTTACCTGAAGGGAGGATTCCAAAGAGTATGGAGCTTGGCTGTTCTCAGTGGTGGCAGATGACAGAACAAGGAGCAATGGTCTCAAGTTGCAGTGGGGGAGGTCTAAGTTGGATATTAAGAGAAACTATTTCACTAGGAGGGTGGTGAAGCACTGGAATGGGTTACCTAGGGAGGTGATGGAATCTCCATTATTAGAGGTTTTTAAAGCCCGGCTTAACAAAGTCCTGGCTGGGATGGTTTAGTTGAGGTTGATCCTGCTTTGAGCAGGGGATTGGACTAGATGACCTCCTGATGTCTCTTCCAACCCTAATCTTCTACACTCCCATGGAGGGAAATACACCCACCTAACTGAACCACATTTTAGATTGGCGTGGTGCCTCTTCAAGCTTCTTATGATCAGATTTGAGGCTACTGCATTGTCCCATCTTCTCTGTCCTGTGTGCACCCTGCTGGAGTACCAGGAGTGCAAATGTTCCTGGCCGTTCTGCAGGGAGATTCAAGAGAACGCCGTTGCTTACCTATGCAAGGACAAGGTACTTTCCAGCTTCCCATAGCTACAATTTTTTAAAACGCCAAAAAGAAGACATGATGTCTGCACATTTTTTAAAACTATATATTAAAAGCGAACCACTGTTACTTAATAGAAAAGAATCCATAGAATGCAATGAACTTGATCTACCACTTCTTGAGCTCAGAGTGTTCCTGGCTTATGTGAATACAGGCGAGTCTCATCTTACACAGGGGTTCCATTCCGCGGTTAGTGCGGAAAGTGAAAACCGTGTACAGTCAAAATTACATTGAGTTGAATGGTGGGCAGAATCACCCGCACTACAGGTACAGTATTAAAATAGTTATTTTTCCTCTTTTTTGTTTTTGCCGACCGTGGAAAGCTGAAATTGTGCATGTTCAATGTGCCTAAGATGCGAGAGACCTGTAGTCCCTTTTTGAAAGTAACAAAACTGCTCAGATGATTAATAGTATCAGAGGGGTGAGCCATGTTAGTCTGGATCTATAAAAGCAACAAGGGCTCCTGCTGCACATCTGTTAGTCTACAAGGTACCACAGGACTCTTTGTTGCTTTTACAGATGATTAATGTCCACCAGCAGCATTTGCAGATTGGCAAAGAACATAAGGTCCATTCTCAAATTAAAAGATTGATGCTTCTGAGCAACCAGGCAAAATATTCAGGATTAATAAATGTGCATTAAGTTATTTAACATTTTGTAATGGTCACAGAGACATTTTCCGTAGCAGGTAAAAAGTGAAAACATTACAAAAAAAGTAAGTAGCACAGACATTTTAAAGGATTTTGAATCCAATAGAATGTACGAAATCATATAAAGACACTGTCTGTACACGTTCATCGCTAAAGTAATTGACATTAACGTGATTGATTGTGTACTGAAAGAAAAACAGCCGCTTCCTTCTTGTGTAAGATGAGACTACTGCAACCTGTATTGACCATACCCAGAACTGAACTATTTCATCACTCATTTGTGCTGTTGGTGAGAGCCCATGATGGTGTGATGGACCTTTTTTCAGCATGATTTGGCTAGGACCGCACTACTTATGAATGGCAATATCTTCTTCACACATTGTGGAGTTAAGTTGTAGCCAGAGACTTCTTGGTCCTTCAGTTCCTAAAGAGGGCTAAGATATGTTGAGTGGGACGCCTGTGTGTTAGTTTAATTAAAGATGTTTACACGTACTATAGAGCTCCCTATTTTTGTGTGTGTCTTATTTTCTGCCTCTAGAACCACACTACAGATATTATCCTAGTGGAAAATAAATGAGATACTTGGTTTCCAAATTAATTGAAGTTGGCCAGATGTGGAAATTTGATTTTCAACTATCCAGAGAGCTCAGATGTGACAGGGCTGGAGTTCCAAAAATAATGCACTAGTTGTATTCTTCCACTAAGGCAGGTACTACAGTACTAATGAATGAGAAAATACCTATGACTAGACCTGACTGGAAGAATTTCAACAAAACGCTTTTGTTGGAATTTGCTGGTTTATCAAAAGCAAAATGTTTCACGGGACCATGTCAATTTCAGCAAAATTCCAACAGAAACCAGACAGGTTTTTGACAGAACCCTGGCAGGCAGGCAGGTTTTTGATGGAAACCTACATGGTTTCCTGCCAGCTCACCCACCTGGTGGGTGGATTGGGAGCCGGGAGCCTGGGAGCCCTAGGGTCTCTGGCTTTGAGGAAGTTCATCATGGAGACTGCCCTGAACGGAGGACTCCCAGTAGAGCGGGAGACAAGAATGGTGATTCAGTTTCACAGAGAATTTAGAAATTTGTGGTCTTCTTTTTGAATTGGAATAAAGCCAGACTTTAAAATCTTAAAATCCTACATGAAATGGTATTATCGTTCTCCACCCAGCTCTCCCTGCTACCCAGTATTGCCAAATCTTGCAATTTTCTCATGAATCTTGCAATATTTGGGGGGGGGGTTCGAAGCCTCATGTGATTACATGAGACTCTCAGAAAGCAAGTTTCTCACCTTCCTGATTGCAGTGAAAAAAACCTGAAAATGTGATGTAACAGCACAGAAACCAATGAATAAAAGCAGCCTAAAATATATGGGATTTAAAAAAATCTCATGATTTTAGGCCAAAATCATGATTTGTTTGGGTGGGGGGACTCTGATTTTTGACAGCTTGGGTTTGCCAATACCACATACAAACATAATTCAGCTCAAGTGACTGATAAGTCTCCAATTTAGCATTGGATAAAGAAAACGACAGCATGAAGTTAGGAATTGTTTTCTGTTCTATTCTGTGCAGTAAAACCTGTCACTGACTTATGCAAAACATAGGTCTTTAAAACTGGTTGTACGAGTCAGGATTCACACAGCTTACCTACATATAAAACAGGTTTTGACCCTAGGGTTGAGGGGAAATTCTCTCTTTAGAGAAGAGAGAAAAAGTGAAGTCTTAACTCCTTAGCCAGCCTACTTGCCTCAGCCACAGAACGCAGGAAGAGCTAGGCAGGAGCCTTCTGTAGCCCTTACTCATGAAAGGTTGACTGGATCTGCACATTTCTTTCATATTCTGTAATGTGTAGAACTGTAGCCTACAGTGATTTCATCTTATACCTTAGTTACTATTAGTTATCACAAAACAACCACACAATTTATAGTCTCTGCTAGTCCACCCCACAGCCAGCGGTGGCTCCAGTCACCAGCGCAGCAAGCACATGCCTGGAGCGGCAAGCCGTGGGGGGTGGCACTGCCGGTCCATGCAAGGGCGGTAGGCAGGCTGCCTTTGGCGGCACTCCTGCGGTAGGTCCACCAGTCCCACAGATTTGGCGGCAATTTGGCAGTGGGTACGCCAAAGCTGTGGACTGGAAAGACCTCCCGCGGGCAAAGGAGACAAAACACCACGACAAGATTTGCTGCATCGCTCATCTCTCCCTGGTAGATTGTGTTGTGCTGTGAAGTACATGACCTACTTTGTTTACTTCACTTTACCTGCTCATGTCACAATAGGATAAATGGGCTGTTGTCAGAACTCTGATTCACGCTGGCCTGGCTTGCATGGTAAAGATGAAAGTGCTTCTTCAAGGCTCCCAGGCACAGCTGCGTTCAGGGAGGAGACCTGGCATTTCAATATGGGGCACCTGAGCAGCTCTGCAGAGCACTGCTTCAGGCCACTAGCTCAGCCCCGCTTTCTTTTTAAACCTTGGTTCATAAGGTGACAGAAAGAATACTTAATGACACTGCAAATACATGGCCTATAACTATGCTAACTGCTGTTCTCGTTCTGCCCAGGGATTGATTAAATTAATGGAATGTAAAGGCCCACTATGAACCTTTGCTGAAAACTCCACCCAATATTTTAAAGTTCAAGTTTAACTTATTCTTTAAAAAACTATTTTATTTTACCCTCTCAGTGTCCTGGTTTCAGCCCACGTGGAAGAAGATGATATTCGGGAAAGCTGCAAGAAATTGGCTGTTATCACTCCTTCCCCAAGCATACCATGAATCTTATAAGGAAGCCTGCTCTCTTGATTTGTCCAGTCTAATTTCCGTTGCAAAAGAGATGCATGTAAGTATCCATTCCAAAGTGAGAACATAAGAAGAGCCAAAGGTCCATTTAGCCCAGGATCCTGTCTTCCAACAGTGGCCAGTGCCAGGTGCTTCAGAGGGAATGAACAGAACAGGGAATCATCTGGTGATCCATCCCCTGAGGCCCATTCCCAGCTTCTGGCAAACAGGCCAGGGACGCCAACCCTGCCCATCCTGGCTAATGGCCATTTATGGACCTGTCATCCATGAACTTATCTAGTTCTTTCTTGAACCCAGTTATAGTCTTGGCCTTCACAACATCCTCTGGCAAAGAGTTCCACAGGTTGACTGTATATTGTGTGAAGAAATACTTCCTTTGGTTTGTTTTAAATCAGCTGCCTATTAATTTCATTTGGTGACCCCCTGGCTCTTATGTTATGAGAAGGAGTAAATTCCACACATTTCATGATTTTATAGACTTCTAAAATATCCTCCCTGCCTTAGTGACCTCTTTTCCAAGCTGAAAAGTCTCTGTTTTATTAACCTCTCCCCGTACAGAAGCTATTTCATACCCCCATGTCAAACTCTACAGAGATTTATACAATGGGCCAGAAAGAGAAGCTAGGTGGGAGGGAGCAGAAACTAGTGTATTTAGCTCGCATAAGGACACCGGGAATCAATTAGGGTGAGGTGAGCCAGGTAAAGGGCCAACATCTCAATGGCTTATTTGAGAGCAAAAAGGGTAATTTCCCCAGGCTGCTCAGAAGGTTGGGGCCAAGCAAGAGGCAGTGAAAGGGTCTTGGGGAATTTTCTCCTGATTTAGTGCCCACTGCTAGCCATGAACAACATACGGCTGCCAGTGACTGGAAATCAATTCCACCCAGGCTCCCCCATTTCTCATTTCTACCTTCTTGCTCAGAGTCATACATATTGGTTCAAAGGTGGTATCCCCAGCAGTCACGTTAATGGGATCTTCCTGTTTGAAGGATCCTTTAGAATCTCGTTTGGGCCTCAGGATGGTCCTAGGAGTGAAGACCAGACATGCACATTAGCCTAGTTCAATGCTGCCCCATCAATCAATCTTATTCAGGAAACAGACTTATGGATCCTAGTATTCGACCTGCCCTTGCTGTGAACAGCAACTCTAGAGAAAGCGGCATGGGCACTAGAAGGCACATGTCACAAAGCAACTGGTTCTTCAGGGTGAAGAGGGATCAAAGATCAGCTTAAACAAACCTGCTCTACTAACTTTAGCTTAAGAGTAACAAGGTTCACGACCAGCTCCTGCTGGTGAGAGAAAAGAGCAGCTCTGTGTATCTCAAAAGCTTGTCTCTCCACCACCAGCAGGTGGTCTAATACAAGATGTTACCTCAGTTACCCTGAGACCCAATACAGCTACACCCCGGCATACACCTTAAGAGTAAGCAGTTGCACTGTGTAGCAATGCGGCGCCTCTTGCTGGTCTCTTTTGGGAATTAGCTCTCCAGCCATTGGAGCACCCTCTGTAGTTCTGTATCCCGCTGCCTCTTTGCCCTCCGCGTCCTGCCCAGATCCGGTGCCCTGTTATCTGGGGAGCTTCCCCCTGGCAATAACCCCTCAGTCTTAGGGTCTCCCCTCGCCAGGGAACCCCCACCCACTATCCGCTCTCACCTCAGTATACAGCTACTGCCAGTCATTGTCTAGCCCCCACGCCCTGGGGCACACTGCAGTATCAGCCACTCAGCACTGGCAAGATTGGGTTTGGACCTGCTGCCTTGGCCTACCCCTGGGCTACCCTCTGCAACCCCTAGGATCTGTTGGCCTTATGCTAGGCCGCAGACTAGGGTTTTCCAGGCTGGAGCTCCCCAGCTCCTCAGCCTTTCCTCAGTCCTGCTCTACTCAAGTACTCTGCCTCTAGCTCCCCGCAGCTAGGCCCTTTTCCCTCTACAAACAGACAGACTGCTGAGCTCCTGGATCACTGCCTCTTATATAGGGCCAGCTGAGGCCTGATTGGCACATGGACCAGCTGCAGCTGCTTCCCCAATCAGCCTAGTAGCTGCTTTCCCTGACACAGCCCTCTCCCAGGGCTGTTTAAAGCCCTTCAGGGGACGAGTGGGGTGAACACCCTGCTACACATAGGAATGCAAAAAAGAGGATAATTTCTCTGAAATACTACCTCCTCTTTGCATGAAATGGTACAGTCCGACCATTTGTCAATGGCTACAGTGAATAGTTTTCAAAGAAAGTTAATACTGACATGACACATAATAAAAATATTTGCTCGTCTCTTTTAAGGCAGAGGCTAAACTTGTTAGTCTCGCTCTTACCCCTACGTACATCAAGATCCTGTGAACAGCAGCAAAATAGGTAGTTAAAAATCAAAGCCGCTGACATTATGTACTTCCCTCTTCCCCCTTTTCACCCCCCGCCCATGATGTTCGAAATTCTTTGTATTAACTAAATCTAAAATCAGCTAATTTTGCTTTCTAGGTTACCAGAGTGGGAGGTTCGGAATAAAGGCCTTCCAGAACCAGACTGCTAGTCAAACTCAGTTGCAAAAAAGGCAGATAAGGCTACTATTTGGAATCAGAAATGATCAGGATGGTCTGGGAGGCAGTTAAAACCACCTAAGTTCCTCTTCAGATGTTTTTAAAAAGTGATGACTAAATGGAGTGTAGTACGTTTTTTGCACAGTTTGGACCAGAGGCACAAGTTCATGTCAGCTACCAGGCAGAAGGGGCTGCCATTACCTATCCTCTGAGAAGCATCTGCCAGGTTGCAGCAAGTCAGTCCTGCAGGCTGGCAAAGCAGATAGAGCTACTAACATGGCAAGATGCACCAGGGCGATTATACTCAGTGACTTTTACAATCGTTTCTAACACAGGGATAGACCTTACGTTGCCAAGCTGGGTGCGTAGGCACCACTAGTTTGTGGAGGCCCATGTTCGTCTTTCTGAATTAGATTATATGAAAGTTATCGGGTAGATGTTGGATGCATCCAGCACCAAGGTTTGAGCGCCAAACGCAGTACTACTCACCAGCAGATACATTTTGTTGCATCACAGTGACAGCCTGCAGTACAGCCTCACTTCTGCTTCCTGTAGCCACACTGCCTGTTTCCACATCAGCCATGTCAGGAACGCTTTTAAGAGAAGAGAGTTCAAGGTAATAACAATCCTGCTGCTGCTGGGCTCTACCCAGAGAGCCACAGCAGTCTGAGGCTCTTTAGCAGTGCTAGGACTGGACACCAAATTGCATAAATTGCCATGCCCCTCACCTCACTGCCACTCTAGCCCCAAAAAGAGATGCAAGTGATCATGTGACTCACTGATCCATCTCCTGGGGTAGATGTTTATTCCGAATATTCGTGTTTCAGCACCATCACAATAACTTTCATCACCTTGCCAGGTCAAATTCAAGCTTGAGACCTCTCCATGTCCCCATTACACATGCCAGCAACAGCCAGTCTCATTCACAGGTCTCAGTGCATGAAACTAGAGTTTCTCCCAGATAAAGCTAATGCACAGCCCATTTCAGAAGGAAAATGGTTTTGTGGCACAGTTTGAAATTCTAAGGTTGAAGTACAATCAGCCACTTTCATCCCTGCAATGGAGGTTCTGAAACGGCTCAGTTTTTCAATGAGGTTTGAGCCCAAAAGTTCAGAATGACAAACTCCCTTTGATGCCAAGCAGCGGATGCCCCCACCCTTCAGATCAGCTGAGGAGCCCGCATGGAGCTTGCATATATGTCAGCATATAGATTTTACACCAGTGTATCTGTAAAATAGATTTGAGGGAGAAGGCTGTCAGCCCCCATAGGGCTTTGGGGAAATGCAAGCTTAGAATGGCTCATTGGTTCTTACTGACTTAAGTGTTTAGCACATGCAAGCCCTGCCCACACTCACTCTCCCTCAAAAACCTTAGTGGAGAGCAGGCGCCTGAACAAGGTGTCACTACAGGAACCAGGAAGGAAGGGGAAGTTTCCACAAAGTTGAATGCATCTCTCCACCTCCCCAACGCCATTCCTTAGCTGTGTGCATGTCTTTCATTGGTTACCCATCACTGCTCATGGAGAAAGCTGCATGGTACCAGTGTCACCAAGATTTTTGCCTCTTTATCATCTCCAACTCATCTTCCATTCTGTCCCCCTTGCCCATTCTCTGGCTAGTGCTTAGTGTTCCAAACCAATCTTCTCCCCATTGGGTCAGCAGCCCTGTACACACAGAAGCCGACCACTCATCTTCTTTTGCATTACACCACAGCTGGGACCGTCTGCAGGGGGACTTTGCCATCATAGCCAGTTTCTCTCTGGAACAGCCACATGCACCAGCAGAGTGGTTCAGAGAGTTACAAGCGTGTTTGATGCGCAGGAAGTACAGCTGCCACGCAGCAATTCCTACTTCTGCCGCTATCTAAAGCGTTCAGGTGGGTGGCAGACAAACCATCCATCCAAAGTACGACTGGCCACAGCTAAATGCCCTCTGGTGCTGCTGGGGTAAGTGGCTTTTGCTTCAGAAAGCCAGTGCAAACCCCCCACTTCAGCTGTGTTTCATTCTGCATGTGCCAGGCAGCATCATGCCACATGGAAGTGGTCCCCTCAGTCAGAGCTAGTCACCCAAGTCGGAGGCAGAGAAAGGGACCTGGATCATACCCGATGGGCTTTTCTTGAATCCTTTGGCTGCTTTTATCGGCACCCACTCTGCATCTTCCATCTCCCTTCCAGACTCCCCAGATTCAGACAGTTCTGGGGTCTGTGCATGGGGTTTTGCAGTTGTCTCATGGCGAATCTTTGGCTACAGATGGAAATGAGATGATTTGAGACCACCTAAGGAATGTGTCAGACTTGGGACTACTCCCGAGTCCCAGCAGCATATCACTCCCAGCTCACTTGAACAGCCAAAGAACTGCAGGACCAGGGAGCTGCCAAGTCATCAGGTTGGCAGGGATTCTTAATCGTTCAAAGAAGCAGCTGGTTTAGCTTGTTATCTTGAAACAGTTTGCAGAACCTTGCACTGCTCCGTGCTACACAGCTATGGTGGGAGATATTTGGGGAGGGAGCAGGGAGTATCTGGGTGTATAAGGGGGATGGGAGCTATTTGGGGACAGAGAGTACAAGGGGGGTGGAAGGCATTTGCAGACGGGGGACCGGGGTGTTTGGGGGTGGAGTGTAGAAGAGGGGGGTTGGGAGGCATTTGGGGGGTTGAGTAGAATGGGTGGAGGTATTTGCGGACAGGGGGTAGAAGGGGGAGGGAGGCATTTGCAGACAGGGAACGGGGTGTTTAGGGTTGGGTTGTAGAAGGGGGAGGTGGGAAGCATTTGGGGAGGGGGCAGGGGCTATTTGGGGGGGCGGCCTGTAGAGGGGAGAGGCATTGGGGGGCAGGGCTAGACGAGATAGTGGGAGATACAGTGTGCGTGTGTGAGAGAGAGAGAGAGTTTACAGATGGTGCGGTATAAGATGGTATAATTCTGGATTTATATTACAGTAGGTGTGCAAGGTTGGGGAACTTGGAAATTGGCTGTTGTCTTCTCACTCTCCTTGAGTGGCTGAGGTAAAGCACTCAGGTAGCTTAGTTGGGTGTATGGTGCCACCTGCTGTTGTGTTGGGTGGTAACAGGGCCTGGAGAGGCTGGCTGAATCTCCATTAAAGCAGCGTGAGAAGGGCGAGCCCAGCTTGAGGGTTAGCGGGCACAGCAGTTCCCAGAAGCCCCCCAGACTGCACCTCGGAGTGACAACCCATCATACCCTACATTACACAAGTCTCAGCAGGTTTGTCACATCCGGTCCCCTAACTTTCTCCACCCTAGATAGTTCCTGCCAACCACCAGCTCCAGCAGCTCCTACCCTCCTATGCATTTACTGCTCCTTTCCCTCCAAGCAGAACTCATCACCAGCTCCCTGGTAACCCCTTACCTGAGCCAGCTCCATTGAAGCCATTTCCTTCCCCCTGGGAGGATGGGTTGATCTGGAGCGAAATGTGGATGTTATCCTGGAGCCTCCAGGACGAGAAGGGCAAGGTGAGAGAATTCAGACGGGGCTTTTGTCCATTCCACAAGCTGAGGGGCAGCCAGGGATAATTAGTGGGTTACAGGAATTAGAAGGTGAAAATTCATTAAGAACGATGATATTTGTGTGTTTATTATTAAATCTCCAGACACCCACCAATCCCCGTCCTCCTTCCCATGAGCTATAAATATCTACGGGACTCAGGATATCTACTGATCCTGCCGTGAGTTCCTGCCCCTCCCCACTTTCTATAGCAGCACTTTTAAGAACAGGTCAGGGAAACATGGAAATACTTTGAACCAAACGCCGGAAGCTTCTGAGCATGGACAAGTTAAAATGAAACCAAGATTCCGTCTCTCCAAGGACCTGGCCTCTAGTGCAAAATAACAGACACGCCTCAGACATCCAAAATGGCCACTTCATAACTGATAGACTGTTACAGGCGATTCTCATCTTACGCGCATATAACATGCGCAAACTCAGCTTTGCACAGTCGGCAAAAATAGAGAGAAAAATAACAGTTTAATTACTGTCCTTTAGTGCAGGCGATTGCGCCCACCATTACACTCAATGTAATTTTGATTATACGCGATATTTGCTTTACATGCTGACAGCGGAACATAATCCCAGCGTAACATGAGACTCGCCTGTATTTATCTATTAACTTCTGGGAATTATCAGTCAAAGAAATAACCCAGTGCAGGTCACACCCTGAAGGAGAGAGCTCATGTGTCTTTACAAATTGGTATAATCTAATCTGGGACTTTATACTCTAAAATGCCTTATTCGTAGCCCTATGGCGATTCCATGGTGCCACCACAGGGCAGAGTTAAGGCTGTGAACTTCCATCCCCTGGCATACTGCCATTGCTGTTAAGTGGGTTTGACAATATTCATTTTGTCGATTTCTTTTTTTAAATTTCAATAGAGGGTATATTTATTTTAAGTCTTTTTTTCAATGTTTACAGTTTCAGTGTTCAGAGCTGTGGGAAGTTATGGGGGTGGTCAGACAACAATTATTTAATGACAGTAAATGAGATTCCCAAAGCCAAATTTTTATAACTGTTCAAACACAAATTGTCAATGTCACATGCAAAATATACAGTGTAAATATCCTTAAATCAAACTCGACTTTCTCCAGAAGCATTTGTGTATTTTACCAATAGAAATAGGTTTTCGTGTGTGTGTGTGTGTGTGTGTACAGTGAAATCAACATTTACTGCAATTTATTAATAAAAAGCCAGTCCTTTCAAGCATACTTTTAAGTAACTAAATACTTGAATTCTTTCACTTCCTGGACTGTAATGCATCCTTTGAGGATAATTCCACCCTCCCTGTGGTGTATTTTACTCTCAGTACTGTAACCCTATCGTGATGTAGCTCCTGTCTGGGAGCTCCACTGAGGCCAGTGGCATTCTGATCAAAAGATGACACTGACACATGAGCAGAGAGCCATGGGTTAGGGTGGAGGATGAGGTAACATGGAGGCTACAGGGTTGAAAACGACCCTACAGAGTCTGAGGAGCAAACTCACGCTCAGCCTCTCCTCTCTCCCACCTCCCAGAGTCAGTAACTCTGATAATCGTTCCCTGAAATCTAAATAGCCCCAGTATGTGAGACAGTGATTAATACAGGTGCCTTAGGGGCTGCAGCTCCAATCCCTGCCTGGACGAGGGAGATGAAGAACCGCAGTAGAAACGGGTTAGTGTGGGAGAGGGCACAGCTGATGTGGGACTGGGAGCTGAGTTGACCAAGAGGCTAGAACTCATGGAGGGTTGGGACAAGAAGTGAACAGAACTGGGTAGAGGCACGTGAATATCTCCGTTTACCATCCTGCCATGTATTTAATTTAGAAACTTTTCATTCACATTTAAATGCACTGGAGCTAAGCTGTGTTGATGCATTTCCACTTACAATTTTAATTAGCTGATTAATCAGATGTTTCTGCAACACAAAGCAGTCAGTAATTGGTGTGCTTTCATGAATTAACGTGACTGTGTGCTGTGCATCACTTTAAAAGCAAGATGGCATGAGCAAGTGTCAAAATGTCAGGCATTAAGAAATGGAAATTAACTGTCAGTGTAGGCCTGGAAGGGATCTTAAGAGGGCGTCTACTCCAGCCTCCTGTGCTGAGGCAGGACCAAGTAGCCCTAGATATTCCCAGACTGGTGTATCTCTACCCTGGGCTTAGAAACCTCCAATGAAGGAAATTCCACAGCCTCCCTTGCAAGCCAATGCAAGGCAAACACAGACCAAAACAACGCTGTACACACACATGCTGGGCTGGGGGTTAAGGAGAGAGGCAAGAACTTAAACAATTTGGGTTCAGTTCCCAGTTTTACCCCAAATTCTCCATGCAAAATTGAGCATATTACTTCAGCTCTCAGAGCTTCAGTTTCCCCATCTGTAAAATGGAGAGTAGCCTCCCACCATTGGCCTGTTTAGACTTTGAGCTTTTTGTCACAAGACCTCTCTGTCTCTGTGGGCATGTCTACACTGCAGTCAGACCCCGGTGGCTGGCCCGTGCCCACTGACTTGGGCTCACGCTGCTCAGGCTGCAGGGCTGTTTAATTGTGGTGTAGCTGTTCTGGCTGGGGGTGCAGCCCAAGGTCTGGCACCCTCCCAACTCACAGGGTGCTACAGCCTGGCTCCAGCCCAAGCCCAGACATCTACACTGCAATTAACCAGCCCCTTCGCCTGAGCCCTTCACCTGAGGCAGCTGCCATGGGCCAACTGGGGGGGTTTAATGGCAGTGCAGACATACCCGGGGTGTCTGTGCAGCACCTGTCACAATGGGGACCCTGATCTTGGTCAGAGTCTGGGCAGAGCTCTGCACAACAGGGGCCTGGTGTCAGCTGGGGGCTCTGCAACTTCCGGCATTACAGGATCCCTGATATTGTTTGGGGTCCCTACAGCATCTGGCAAAATGTGGGGCCAGGATCTCTGTCAGGGTCTGTGCAGTGCTCAGTACAGTGGTAGGGCGTGATCTGTGCCAGGCCCAATGGGGACACAGATCTTAGTCGGAGTTTCTGAGGTGCCCAGCACAATGGAGGCAGCAATCTGGGCTGCAGTCGTGCGCTGCCCCGCACAAGGGAGCCATGATCTCGGTCTGGGTCTGAGTCTGACCTGGCACAATAAAGGCCCCGATCTCGCTGGGGTTCTCCACGGCGCCCAGCGGAAAGGGGCCCAGATCTCACTCTGGGTCTGCGTCGAGCCCGGCGGAACTGGGCCCATGTCTCGCTCGGGGCCTCCGCGGCACCTGGCGGAACGGGGCCCAGGTCTCGCTCAGGGTCTGCGCAGTGCCCGGCGGAACGGGGCCCAGGTCTCGCTCGGGGTCTCTGCAGCTCCAGGAACAACAAGGTCCCTGATTTTGTTTGCTGTGCCTGCAGCGCCTGGCACAATGGGAGCCAGGTTTCCATTCATGTTGATGCACTGCCTGGCACAACAGCGGCCCAGGCTCAGTCAGGGTCACTGCAGCACCCACCACAACAAGGTCCCTACTCTTTGTAGGGGTCTGTGCAGTCCCTGGCACACCGAGTGCCCCAAACTCGGTCAGGGTTTGTGCAGTGCCCGGCGCACTGGGAGACCTGATCTCAGGCAAGGCCTGGGCCATGCTCAGGATGATAAGAGCCCTGATCTCAGTCACACACCTGGAGAGAAAAGCAGGAAGCCTTTCAAGAATTTGATATCAGAATTTCAGAACTGAGGAGAAAATGGGGCACAAACTAAATATTTGCCAATATAAGAGAGAAGCACCAACATCTGGGGAGATTTTCTGTCAACATTCAACGGTTCAAGGGAAAAGAGGGGAAATGTGAGGGGATTATACAGCGATATTCAAACACCAACAGAATGGGGTGGATTCTCCTTGCCGCACATCCAGTGGCGGGCAGGGAGCTAGGATGATGTGGCTTTCTCAGGGGAAAGCAGGGGGCTGGAGTCAGGTCACTGGCAGTAGGGAGGAGCTGGCAGTGGGGTCTGGGAATGTGACTAGCAGGTGGTGGGGAGGGAGCAGGGGTGGCTACTGAGTGTGGGGAGGGGAAGTAGCTGGCGCTGGGAAACCTGGGGCTGCCTAGTTTCCATGGGGAACGCTTGCCTCTCCCTTTCCAGGCCCTGTTGCCAGCAGAGAGAGGTCCTCCCCAGCCCAGCTTAGCGTATCCCTGTCTCAGGGCTCCCCCAGCCTCTGCCCAGTTCACAAATCACCACGGGAACGATTTCCCTCCTAAACAAGGACAAATCACTGCAGGGAAAAGGGGGGGCGGGGAGGAGGAACATCCCAAACTTGAGATTTGAACTGGCCATTGGCGAAGTGGAGGGAAATAGGGCACAATCGGGGAGGAGAACAGACACCTTCTCAGGCATTTGAGAGGAAAGGGGGGATCACTCTGGATGGGGTCCCCATGGGAGGGGGCAACAGTAAATCCAAGGGGAGCTTGGAGCCCCCCCTTCTCTCGCCGCTCCTTGGGGGTCACCGGCTCTTCCATCCACATGTTTGCCCAGGTCTCCCCCCTTCCCGGGACTTTCCCGCCCAGTCTCACTGTTCTGCCTCCCCCCCCAACAGCTCCCGCCCAGCCATACGCTGGGAGCCCAGTAGGGCTGGTACCCCGCCTCGGTACCTCCCTGCCCGGTCTCATTGCCCCCACCCAGCAGCCCCCGCCCAGCCACACGCCGGGACCCCAGTGGGGCCGGTCCCCCCTCGGGGCCCCAGAGCAGAGCCTGGCCAGGCCCAGAGGCTCTGGGCTCCAGCTGGGGTGGCAGCCCTCTCAGTCCCCCCCGCTCATCTCCTCCCACTAGCAGAGACCCCCCAGTCAGCTCCACTCCCCCTACTCATCCCATTTTGCAGCAGAAACCCCCCAAGCCAATGCCCCTCAGACTCCGCCCGTTCATCCCCTCTCCCCACAGAGACCCCCCACCCAGCACCTCTCAGAATCCCTGCTCATCCTCCCCCGCAGAGACCCCCCAACCAGGGCCCTTCACCTCCCGCTCATCCCCTCACCCCACAGAGACCCCCCACCCAGCACCTCGCAGAACCCCCACAGAGACCCCCCAGCCAGTGCCTCTCAGTCCCCCCCGCTAATCCCCTCCCCCCACAGAGACCACCCCCAGCCAGCGCCTCTCAGACCCCCCCACTCATCCTCTCTCTCCACAGAGACCCCCAGCCAGCGCCTCTCAGAACCCCCGCTCATCCCCTCCCCCCAGCCAGCTCCCCTTCCCCCGCTCATCCCCTCCTTCCCACAGAGACCTCCCATCCAGCGCCCCTCCCCCAGCTCATCCTCTCCTGCTGCAGAGACCCCCCCAGCCAGTGCCCCTCAGACCACACCCCGCTCATCGCCTCCCCCCGCAGAGACCCCTCAGCCGGGTAGCCCCACCTCACCGCTCACCCCTCCCCCCGCAGAGACCTCCCATCTCACACACTGTCTTAGGCAAGATGGGGGGGTGGGGCACAAAGAGGAACTCGGGAGGGGGTGTTCGGGCAGCTCAGGGCTCCCCCCTTTACCCACTCGCGCTTCAGGCCACGCCACGTGCTGCTCAAGACCCGCCTTGCGAACGCCTCATGGCCCCGTCACGCCCCCCGGGAAGCTCCGCCCCTCCCAACACAGCCAATAGGAAGAGGAGACAGAGTCTAGACCACTCGGAGCGCAAGAAGATACCTCCTCCCCCCCGTGTTTAAGTGCGAGGGTGGGGGCTGCCTGCAATGAGCAGACTCCCCTGCGGGTGCAGCAGGGGTCAGACCCCCCACAGAATGCAGTGGGAGGGGGGTGCAGACACACAGGAGCTGGTGGCACTTTGCACAGTCACTGCTGTGATGAGTTGGCGAGTCTCAGCCTTGAGGGCCAGGTGCTCCTGCTGTCACCCACCTCCCAGCCCCCCAGCTTGTCTAGGGGGCGCCTCCGTCTACCCTCCCCCACCTTAGAACCACGTTGTGCCCCGGAGACCTGGGGGCCGCAGAGCCGTTGGCAGTGGTTGTGTAGGGGGCCATGCTAACAAACTAACCCCTCGCACCAGACTCACTCGATCCTTCCTGAGGACTTTATTCTGGTGAGGGGGACCCTGATTTCCAGCCTTCCCTGGGGGAACCTCTCCGAATGGGCTCTCTGCTGCGGAGCCTTCCTCTCACCACCAACAGGGGCTGCGAGTGTGGTAAATGCCCCTGAGGCAGTCACATCCCCCCCGCCGGCTACATGCTGGGAATCCAGGCTGGGAGGCAGGGGGCTCTGCCGGCCGGGGGGTTCCCTGCAGCCTGGTGGCATTCACAAGGAGAACCGAGATGGCCTGACACCCCAACCCCTGTACGAGCTGGCGCTTGTGCCTACCCCCCCATGCCTACTGCCTCTTGAGCAGCCCTCCCTACAGTCTCCCCAATCTCTCCACCCAGCTGTCTCCCCTCCCCCCCAGCTCCCGCCCCTGTGACACCCCCCTCTCTAGACTTTCTCCCTGCAGCTTGCCCCATTCCCTCCCTGAGTCCCAGCTTCACCCTCTGATGGGTGGAAGTGGGATTGGAGAGATGTCATAGCCCTTACCCCCCTCTAGTGCCCCACCCCCTGCTCCCTGTGGTGCGTTTGAGAGGCCCCCACTCCCCAGCCGCTCTGCTCACCAGAATTTGAAGCTGCTGGCATTGAAGGTGGGCCTGGGCTGGGCCAGCTGCCTGGGCAGATCCTGGTGAAAGAGAGGAGCGGACAAGGCTGAGAGGCACCTCCCTTGTTCCGGGGGAGACAGGGGGTCCCACCATTTGGCCCACTGTCACCCTCCCACATACAGAGGAGACATCAGCTCCCAGCAGGCCATACTCCAACTCCAGCCTGCAGGGATGAGACCAAAATCCAACAGTGTGCCCCACCCTGCCACCGCCATGAGCAGTCAAGCTGGGGAATCAGCCCCCTTCTCCTCTTCAAAGGCTGCAGAACTCCCTGCAACACCAGGCTCCTCGCCATGTACTCCGGGGTGGGGTCGGATAGGGGTGGATTTATTGTTTCCATTCCTCAGAACTAGCCCTCAGCCCCGGTCTGCCCATACTTGATCCAGGGTCTGGAGCAGTTGGCTGTTTACCCAGGGCTACCAAGGAGCCACCAGGAGAAGGGACTAGATTCTCCAAGGCTCTGCATCCATTCACACTGGTACCCATCTCACACATGGGGAAACTGAGGCACTAGGGAGGGCAATATGAGCTGTGCCGGGTCAGATTTGGATTCTGTGAGATAGCCAGGAATAGAACCCAGGAACCCTGGCTCCATGGGCAGCTTGGGACTCCTCCATTTGGGGATGCTGGGCACTCCCGGACTGCGACCCTGCCCCAAGGCTCCCTCCCGCTCAGCCTCCTCCTGCCAAAGCCCCACCCACACTCCCCCTTCAGCCCTGCCCACACTCCACCCTCAGACCCTCTTGTTCCACTTCCCTGAGCCCCCCCCCCCCCGGCTGCCTCTCACGTCTCTTCCCCCAAGGCCCCACCACTTGCACCTCTTTGCCCTCTACCCCAAGGCCCCCCCCGCCTGCCTACTGTTTGCACCCCCAGCCCCTCCGCTCAAGGCCCCCATGTGGGCGGATGGGAACTTGGGAAAGGGCGAAGTGAGGATTGGGCCTTGAGGGGAAGAGGATGAGCAGGAGCAGGGCCTCTGGGTGGAGCACAGGCCAGGTGCCTCCCCTGGCCCCTTATACCCACCGCCCATGCCTGGCTCCCAGTCTCTCCTGCTCTAACCATTAGACCCAGCAGTGCTGGAACAATTTTTATAGTGGGAGGTGCTGAGAGCCAGTGAACAAAACTGTAAACCTTGTACAGGATGGAAACCACTTCAAGCCAGTGGGTGCACCACAACTGGCCCTCACTCTCTTCCCAGAGCTAGCAGGGGGACCCAGATACCCTGGCCCCCAAACCCCACTCTAAGCACTAGACACCACTGCCCTCCCAGAGCTGGGGATAAGAACCAGGAGTCCTGGCTCCCAGCCCGGCTGTGAGTGGAGCAGGACGTACTGGCCATGGGCTCAACTGGGCATCGCTTACCATCAGGTTGGAGGGGATGAGTCATGGACGGCATGAACCATGGACTGGGGCAGGCTGTGTCTCCCCAAACAGCCCAGTGTAGCCCTGCCCATGCTCTGCCCAGAAGGCCCCCTCCTGCTCGCCCTACCCCCTTGGCCCCAGCCAAGGCCGGCTGGCTGCTTCTCCCCAGGGCAGCGTGCTGGGGCTGGGACTAGGGTGGCTATGGCTAGCCTGTGGCTGGGACTTGAGGTGGCTGGGGGGCACCTGGGGATGCCCACTAAGTGCTTGCAGAGGAAGGGATTTGGGGGCTGTGTGCTGCCTGCCCAGCTCTTGGGAACTGGAGGGGCCATGCACTGTCTGCCCACCCAGCGTTTAGGGGCTGGGGTCACAGGTGGAGTTGGGGGGCATGTGTCCCCCACCAAGCATGCTGGGGGAAACCACAGGGGGGTACTCTGGGCTCCAGTGGGGGGAGGGGCCAGGAGGGGCAGGGCTGGCTAGGGGGATTGGATGCTCCATAAAGCAAGCCAATGGATCAGATCAATGGGCTCACCTAACCTGGTATCCTCCCCCTCCCTGAACATCAGATTAATGGACTCATCTAGCCTGGCATCCTCCCCCACAACATCATATCAATGGGCCCATCTAAGCTCCATTTCCCCCCTTTAGGGCAGGAGCAGGGTAACTACTCTGCTACACGGGTGCAGGCTTGGAGTGGGTCTTTGGGATGTATCGCATGTGAGGTACAGAACTGGGTATTTAGGGACAGTCTTAATTTTCGGGGGGCGGGGGTCTGTTCAGCTGTGGCACTGGTGGAACACTGGGAGTTGGGGGTGGAGTAGTTGAGGGAATGGATTGATGTTGACTTTTAAGGCAGTGGGTAGGAGCTGGGGTTTGGGCTGCACTCCTGGCATTTCACCAGAGGGTCTTATGTTTTTGTCTGAAAACCTGATCTTCCTTTCATCTTTCCCTTTCAGATCTTGCTCACTCAGCTTGTATACCTGGAAAAAAAATCTGAGTCCCAGGAATTCCACTTGGGTGTCTGCAGGGCAAGGTGGGCCCTGAAATCCAGCAGCTGGGAGGCCACTTGCAGTGGTTCATAGCCCCCCTCCCCTGCCTTCTCCTAGGAGGCACCAGGAGAGCACTGCTGCAACAGGAGAGCGAAGCCACCCTGGCCGAGGAGGAATAGCAAGGCGAGGAGTTGGTGATAGATGCCTAGAGCCCCTGCCACTCAGGTTCTCCCTGTCATAGCAGAAAGAGACAGAAGCCAAGAGGCAGAAGATCATCTGGGAGTGGGAAGTGCTGCCTGGGTTCGTGGCAGGATTGGTGCCAGAGAAGTTCCTGCTGGAAGAGCTAGCCGGAGCCAGAGCCACTGTCAAGAGAAGGAATGAGGGTGACTCCAAACTCTCCTGGGAAATTTCGCTGTCCAACGAGAGGGATGGAGAGAAGGGGCAGTAGCCACTGACCCAATCTCTGAAGGTCAGACTCTTTCATTGCCATGATAATATGCAGCATTTCTTTGGGAGCTTCTCAGCCCTAGTCCCCAAAGCATTTCACAAGGTGGGTTCAGTGGCATTATCCCTATGTTACAAAGAGGGAAAGCAAAGTTACTGTCACTCACTCAGCATAACAGTCCTTGTTGTCCAGTCAGGCAGCCAGATTGGACTCCATGGGGAAGGAATGTCCTCTGTTCCTCATGATACTTTGGTTCCAAGTGGGACCTTCTCCATCAAAGTTAAACAGTTGTGCCATTTGGCCTTCTCGGGTGTGGAGAATGCAATGGGCAGGAAGAGATGTGTTTTGCTGGTGTCTGCGCCGTCTGTCCCTGGGAGAACCTGATGACTAACAATTGTTAGCTGTGGGAAGAAAAGCTTAAATGTGATGCCCCAAATTCGTCTGGGCTACAGAACAGTGACTGAGATCATGTCAGGTCTTGAGGAAATCTGCTAAATTAACCTGCTCGCTATATAGGGGCAATATTCTTTAATTTTAAAAATAGTTATTTTCCATCAAGACATCTTATACAAGTTAGCTAACTCCATGGAACAGCCTAGTGGAATCAAGACCCAGATAGATTTAACGTCCTCCCACCATCACTCCTCAGCTGCAGAGAGAAGGGTCACTGCACACCCAACTTACATGCATCTTGACCACATATACCCAGACACCCCCACCAAGCCTCACCCTGCATGCCCAAACTCCATCCCACTGAACCTCAACCCCTTCATCTGGAGCCCTCCTGCCCCCAGATCCCAACCCCTGCACCCAGAACACTCCCACTGAGCTCCCTGCTCTCAACCCCCCTGCACCACCGAGTCCCCACATCCACACTCCCATCCCACTGACCCCCAACTAACTGCACCTATACCCCCACCAAGCCCCACTCCCCCAACACCCAGACCCCTTTGCTGAGACCCCCCCACACCCAGTCCCCTCCACTGAGCCCCAATCACTTTTAGCTGGAAGCACTTGCAGAGTCCCATTACCCTTGCACCTGGAATCCCCCCCAACAAGTCTCTGTGTATCCAGATCCCCCTCACATCTACACCCCCCACTGAGCTGCTGCCACCCAGATTGTCCCACACAGAATCCTCTCACCCCACACCTGGATACCCCACACTGAGCCTTCCACACTTGGTTCCTCATGGTTGAGCCTGCCTGCCTCACACCTGGTGGGACCTAGGGTGTTTCTGGGGCAGACCTTGTGCTGTGTCAGGGTTGGGTGCAGCCTCACCACTGATTCCGTGTCCCAGGGGTGGAGGGTGGAGAGGCTGCAGGGTGATATCCCATCCGTGTAAAGCCAGTGGCTTGCGCTCTCCACTGCCAGGCTGGAGCCTCCCCTGTGCGGATTCTCTGATGGCTAAGAAGCGGTGAGGGCCTACTGAACTTTTCCCCACACTCAACACACATGTTATTTCTCTCTCCCGTGGGGATTCTCGGCTGGGTCCTGGTTTCCTTGAGGCCTCTGTGAGTTCCCCTACAACTAACAGATTTTCCACCTTTCTATGTTGGCTGGTTTCCATGCTAATGCTCTGGCGTCTCTTGACTCTCACAGGCTTTTCCCTGCTCACATTTCCTGGACACAGCCCCTTTCTGTCTTTGCAATCAAGTCCCATGTGATTTGACTTGCTCATCATCTTTCTGCTGAGGCTTCTGCTCCAAGGTCTCACTCACCCTCCCATCACCCGAGGCGATAGAGAAAAAAAAGTCAGAAACAGAAATGGAAAAGATGAGAACAAATGAAAAGAACAACTGGAGATGAAGACAAATGAAGGACTGAATTTCCCCAAACTCTTCCTCAAAGGGAAGAGAGGAAGGGATCAAGTCTACATCCAGTCCCCTCTAAACACTCAGGGTGAAGGAAGTTCGGGGAGGAGGCTACTGCCAGGAGACAGTCAGGATAGGTAGGAAGCCAAGAGCAATATCTGCCCTGAGGATATGACACTTGCTGCAGACAAGCCTGAACCTAGAGAGCTCACAAGGTCTTTGTTGGGAATCCCAGCTGTTTTCTCTGGCACTGAGTTCATTTCATGATTACTCACTCCTATCCAAGTGATATAACACCTATCACCCTCCCATCTCTCACCCAGCAAATATATTTCTAATCACTTCATTATGACTCTGTCGGTAGCAATCTTGCATGAAATTACAGGTGCAAAGAGATCACAACAGGACTTGAGACAGTGGGGGCATATGCCTTTAACAGTGACTTTGAAAATGTGAGATTTAAAAATTGGGTGGAGAGTTAAGAGTTTAAAAAATCACTGTGGTGCTTGTGCACGGTATAATTTAGAAGCCAAGATTCCTTATTATTAGCATGAGTTTTGGTTTAGACTTGTTGGCATTTCATGGAAAATACTGCATGTTATGCAGCTCACCCCTGTCATATTTTTATGTCTTTTTACCTGCATGAAAGCAGGATTTTAATTAAAAGCTCCTACTTCTATTCATATTGCTTACTTCTCGCTGGAGGTTTTAAGACCAGATCCTCCGCTCATCAATCAATCAGAGTAGCTCCAGTGTGAGAGTCTGGATCCATTACAATCCTGTTGTGTACAAATGTCCTTAGTAATAGCAAAACAGGAAAGAAGGGAATGCTGGAAATACCACAGGCAGATCCCGCTATGAAGTTGGATGGTGTTCAGAGTTGTCCATGAGATGGTTATTGAGGAATGCAGTGCCAGTATACTTGAGCTAATAGTGATAATAGGAGATATACCAATCTCCTAGAACTGGAAGGGGCCTTAGAAGGTCATTGAGTCCAGCCCGCTGCCTTCACTAGCAGGACCAATTTTTGCCCCAGATCCCTAAGTGGCCCCCTTTAGGACTAAACTCCCAACCCTGAGTTTAGCAGGCCAATACTCAAACCACTGAGCTATCCTTCCCCCCCCACAGTTCCCAGTTTACCACTGTGTCTGAGAAGAGATGATAATGAGTAAGACGCAAGAGGTATTTATTATAATACCAATCACTAGTTCTTCTTCAGTTGCCTGTTCACGTCCATTCCACATTAGGTGTAAGCATGCTGCATGCACGAGCGTCAGAAACTTTTTCCCTTGCAGCTCCCGGCCGGGGGCCCCCGAGTGGCGCCACTGAGCCGTGCAGATATTCTCCTGCTGGCTTGACCCCTTCCAGTTCCTTCTTCCATGGCAGCATTGGAACAATCTCTTGCTCTCTTACGAGTCGCAATCTCTTAGCCTTAGTGTTACAGAGCTGTTATCAGTTCGTTAGCAATCGCTCGTTGTGGACGCTTAGTAGATTAGGTGCTTGGAGGTTTCCAGCAGACACCCCGGAGCACGGGGCATGTTGCAGGCCCACGGGTTTAAGGCTTGTGCCACGCGCCACAAGTCTCTGCTGGTTAGTTACCCCCAGGACTCCTGTCTACGTTGCCTGGGGGAAGCACACCAAACGGAGCGGTATAAGATTAGCAAGATGTTCAAGCCAAGAATAAAGAAAGAAAGAGAGAGAGAGAGAGAGAGAGAGACTTTTGTTTGAAGCAGTTGTTGATGGAGGCCATGCTGCAGCTACGAGGCCCGGAGCACCCAACATAGGCTCCAGCTTCCTCGGTGCAGAGTGCCCCAGATTAATCAAGAGACCCAGTGCCGGCCAAGCACCGGAAGCTGTCGGGCTCAGAGCGCAAAAGTAGGCCCCGGCATGGCTCATCCTCCCCGGTGCAACCCAAGACACAGCCAAAGAAAAGGCACGGACGTTCCCCACGAAGGAGACCAGCACCATCCAAGGCCCCGAGCACCGGGAACAGCGGGATGGACGCTGTACTGGTGCTGTCACTGGTGGTGCTGGCGCAACTTGTCCCACTGAGTCCAGCTCTAGGTGAACTCAGTGCGGACGACAGGCTGGAGAGAGTAATAGATTAACCCTCCATGCCTGACACCTTTGAGGAGGGGAAGGACCTCATCAGTCCTGGTGTTGGTCCCGGTCAAGCTTCGAGTCCGTGGACTCCCATTTACCCCTGACTCAGAGGGAAGTCTCGGTACCAGAGGTGAGTGAACACGCAGAATTCGTGGAAGGGGCACGTCACTTCCTGGAGCCCCCCCAGAGGCCGGCACCAGGAGAAGAGGGGCTGGCCGTTGCCGGGGGCTCACCGAGGACATCAGTCCCGGTCCCAGTCTCGGGAGCCAGAACATAGAGACCCAGAGTCTGGAGAGTTGTGCAGGAGTCTTTCAGAGCATGTAGCTTTGTATCCGTTTGTTCCGCAAACAGAGCTTTGCCGTCAAATGGGAGATCCTGCATGGCAGCCTGCTCCTCGCTGGACACTGCATCCAAAACTGCCTGCAGGGTTGCCCTGGCAGCCGCTGTACCCTCTTCCACCAGTGCTTTGAACTCCTTCCTGTCGCACTCCTGGAAGGAGTCCTCGAACTTGGGCAGGGAACTCAACAGATAGAATCCATACCAGCCCAGGAGAGCCACCTGTACCTGGAAGCTTGAGGGCAAATACATTTTTTCTTCCAAAAGAGTCCAGCCTCCATGAATCTTTATTTTTGGGGATAGGGGTTGGCTGGACCTGCCGCTCCCTGTGGTTCAATGACTCGACCACCAGGGAGTTAGGAGCAAGGTGGGTGTATAGGTATCCATGCCCCTTGGCAGGTACAAAATACTTGCATTCTGGGCCAGTGCAACCATTTAGGCGAACTAGTGGTTGCCTAGGGCGCCGAGATTTGGAGGTGCCAAAAAGTGCCCCCCAATTTTTTTTTAAATGTTTGACCGGCCACTGCCGCTGGGACAGAAATGGAGTCTGAGCTGCCCGCGGCAGCCAGCTGCCCAGGGGATCCCCCGGGTCAGCGCGCAGCTGCGGCAACCGGCAGCCCAGGGGGTCCCCTGGGTCAGGGCGCCACCGCGGCATCCCGCAGCCCAGGGTGTCCCCCGGGTCAGCGCGCTGCCGCGGCAGCCGGCAGCCCAGGGGATCCCCTGGCTCAGGGAAACCTCGGGCTGCCAGCTGCCGCGGAGGCGCACTGACCCTGGGTCAGCGTGCACCACCGCGGCACCCAGCAGGCCAGGGGCCCCCGGGTCAGGGCGCCGCCATGGCAGTCAGCATCCCAGGGGGTCCCCCGGGTCAGCGCGCCGCTGCGGCAGCCAGCAGTCCAGGGGATCTCCTGGCCCAGGGAAACCCCGAGCTGCCGGCTGCCATGGAGGCGCACTGACCCTGGGTCTGCGCGCACTGCCGCGGCAGCCGACAGGCCAGGGGCCCCGTAGGTCAGGGCGCCGCCACGGCAGCCGGCATCCCGGTGGTCCCCCGGGTCAGGGCGCCGCCGCGGCAGCCCGCAGCCCAGGGGGTCCCCCGGGTCAGGGCGCCGCCGCAGCAGCCCGCAGCCCAGGGGGTCCCCTGGCCCAGGGAAACCCCGGGCTGCCGGCTGCCGCGGCAGCGCACTGACCCTGGGTCAGCGCGCACCGCCACGGCAGCGGACAGGCCAGGGGCCCCCTGGGTCAGAGCACTGCCGTGGCAGCCGGCAGTCCAGGGGGTCCCCTGGCCCAGGGAAACCCCGGGCTGCCGGCTGCCGCGGCAGCGCACTGACCCTGGGTCAGCGCGCACCGCCACGGCAGCGGACAGGCCAGGGGCCCCTTGGGTCAGAGCACTGCCGTGGCAGCCGGCAGTCCAGGGTGTCCCCCGGGTCAGGGTGCCGCCACGGCCGCCGGCAGCCCTGGGAGTCCCCTGGGTCAGGGCGCCGCTGCGACTGCCCAGAGGTTCAGGCTGCTGGCAGCGCGCTGACCCAGGGGAATCCCTGGGCTGCTAGCAGAGGCTCAGAAATCAGAATCCCTCTCCCTCCCAGAGCAGGGGCTCCAGCCTATGCAATTTTTCTCATGGGGGGGCGGCAGCGGCTGGGCAGAGCTGCGCAGCTCTGCTTAGCGCACGTGGTAGGAGCTCTGCGATGGCGCGACACAAGGGCTTCTGGAGGAAAGCGGGGGCTGCCCCCTGGCTCAGCCTCCACATCAGCCCCAGCAAGGGGCAGGAGAAGAAAAAAGCCTCAGCGGTGGTCTGGTGGAGTGGAGGAAAAAAGAAGACCCTGACACACATGTGCTGGGTAAGGTAAGCAAGTGCTTCCCCACAGTTCGGCCTCAGGTGCCTGTGCTCCTGCCCCCTTGGTCCTTGGCTGGTCCCTGCTCCTGCTCCCCTTGTATGTGGGTGGCTCGAGAGAACAGCAGCCTGCAGAACTGAGCTGCCCCACCGCCCTCAGGCACGCCCCTTGACCCCATCCCCCCCACAGCCCTGACCCCCAGCTCCGAGCCCAGCCCATTTGAGCTGGACACCACCCTGACCCCCATCTCCCCACATCCCTGAGCCCAGCCCCTGTGAGCTGGGCACCCCTGAACCCAGAGCCCAGCTCCTCACCCAGCCCTCGGCAACAACAGCACACTCCCAGGCAGCGACAGCCCATTGGTACCAACCATCACAATCACCCATCATCTGCCCATTATGTAATTGCAAATGTATACAGACCATTATAGCTTTTAATGTTTTTAAATAATGTATTTAATGTATTTTCAAATTATTACAAGTTAATTTTTGAATGTATTTCACTAGTTATTTTTTACATTTCCTAATACATGTTACTATAGTATTGCAAATGGTTTATGGAAGGGGCCCCCAATTTTGCTTTGCCCAAGGCCCCCTGAATCCTCTGGGCAGCCCTGTCTGAGTTTTAAGCCCTGCTGCTGTGTTTTGCCTGCAACAGGCAGGCCTAAGCCTGTGAGTGACGCCCATAGCAGCTGCCTGAAGAAGTGCTTGGGGGAATCATGCAGAAGGAGCGTGATATTTGTTTGAGTTCTCTCCTCATGGAGGCTGTGCTCCATTTGGTGCAGGACAGCAGTCTCAGCAGAACTCTAGGCCCAGCACCTTCCCTCAGTTTGTGGACTTGTACTGCACCCATCACCGGGCTCAGTCTGTAACCGTTACCCCTCACCAGTGCCCAAGAAGCAGTCAAAAAAGTTGGATGGACTGGTTAGGTTAGTTGTCGTGCTGTTGCTTGGCCAGCGTAGAGACCACTGACTGCATAATATTCCTCTGGGATGTTCTGTCCTGAGCACAATTGGCATGTTATGAGGTGGTGCCTGTGAGGGACAGGTGTCTGTTTATGTCATCCAGCCATCATGTCTAAGGTCTTCTGTGGGGGGAGCTTTTCCATCCTGCTTTCATTGGATGAAAGTCAAAGATTATTTTCACAGGGAAGTTAGTAGGCATTTAGAGCAAATGAACATACCACCACAGAGAGAACTTGGCAACCATTTGAGTGTGTGTGACCTATTTAGTTAGAAAATGGAATTTTTCATTCAAATTGAGTTTGTACCATTTGATGTTTTTAATCATTTGGAGGTGCATGGCTATTTAGGCAGAATGGGTTCCGCAGCACTCCCAGTCAGATTTTGATATGAAGGAAGGATGTATATGTGACTAAAAAAGGTGTATTTCTGATTACAATCAACATTGCTTAATTTTAAGGAAAAGTCATCTTGATCTCTTAATCAATATTAACGTCAAACAGTTGATGAAATTCAAATAGTTAATTATAGTAAGTGACATGCATTCTCTATCCTTTACTTTTAAACAGTGAACAAGAAAAAGGACTGATAGCAATAAAATTTCATTTTTTTTGGTTTACAGTTGATGCAGCCTCATGGCAGATAAAAAAAAATGGTCTGGGGCACAATTTCATGACCGTGTATTGTGTATAATGTATGTGATTTTTTGGGGGGGCGGGGGCAAGATGGAAGTTTTGCCTAGGGCGCAAAATATCCTTGCACCGGCCCTGCTTGCATTCCACTCTCTTAGAGATGGGGGCCAGTGAGGCCTATGTTTGCCACAGGGCATTTGAAATTTTTGCCACCTCTTCATGGAGAGGCAAGGCAACCATGCCCGGTGCCGAGGAGGACAGCACATTAAACAGGGAGTCCGAGGGCTCCTCCATCTCCTCTGCTTGGAGGTGGAGGCTTGATGCCAGCCTTTTTAAGAGTTCTTGGTGGGTCCTAAAGTCCTCCTGGGGGAGGGAGGCAGAATCGTAATCACCTCATCCAGGGAGGGCGATGAGGCCAGCACGGTACTTTGTGTGTCCACCGTCACTGGAGGGTCCACCATGTGGTAGGTCTCCGGGCATGGTGCTGAGGATGTACATCTCACCGACTCTTTCCCCTGAGGTCTGGAGAGGGAGGCCGATGGTCTTTCTGAGGCTCCAACCACCGAGTGAGCCCCTACCAGGGGCTGTCTTGGGGGACACAGTGCCCACTGGTACCATTGGGCTGGCCATGGGGCCTGGTGCCACTGGCCCAACCTATTGATGGACGACTACAAAGGGAGGCTGGGCTGACATACGACCTGCCGCTGTCCCCGGACTGGGAGGAGCGGCAGCGCCAGGAGCGATGCTGACCACGGGACCGCGATCCTGATGTGGAGGACCGGTACTGTCTAACAGGTGCTCCGTGATTGGCTCTGGCAGGTGGACCCGCGATGGCAAGACACTGGTGATCGACGCTCAGGCCTGCGGAAGTGGTGCTGTGGCAGGGTCCTGGAGCAGGACACTGAACGGGAATGACATTGATATCTGTGCCATGACTGGCTGCGATAACCCCTCTGAGATGAGGACCTTTGGCGATGTCTGCCTTGGTCACGATGGTGTTCGCTCCTCGAGGCGGAGCAGTGCCCAGAGTCTCAGTCAGATGGAACCCAATCAGACAGCCTGGTAGGCGTTGAGGGCAATTCACGAGGACTTTGTCCTGAACAGTCACTGGGAGTCGAACGGTGTCAGGAACATTCTCTCGACTGAGACCGGTACTGAGCCAGGAGCAACTGCAGAGATCCCAGTGGCGACTTGCCTCTAGAGCACTGGGCCAACATCAGCGGTGCTCCTGGTACCGGCATGGACATAACATCCTGGGCTGCCTGCGGGGCCTCCGGCATGGAGGACATCCGGGGAGGCCTGCTCCGAATGGGCTGGGCTACTCTGCTCAACTTGAGTTGGAGGCCTAGAGGATTGAGGACTGCCCAAGGACTGCCTGAGGACTAGCCTCTGTCCCGAGTTTATTCCGGTGCCAGGGCAAAGGCGGCCTCTTCCTAGCCTTCTTGGCATGCCCTGTGGATGGGGAGCGGTGCCAACTAGTCAATGGCGCTGAAGGGTCACCACGCACCGACATCACGGTGCCTGGCGGCGACTCGGAGCGGCGCGCCGGAGCCAGGGTCAGCACCGACTCCATCAGGATAGCCCGGAGCCTAATGTCCCTTTGTCTCTTGGTCCAAGGCTTAAACGACTTGCAAATCTTGCAGCGATCGCTGAGATGGCTTTCCTCCAAACAGTGCAGACAGTCCGTGTGCAGATCACTCAGTGGCCCAAATCACCTGCAAGTGTCACATGACTTGAAACCCAGGGCATGGGGCATGCCCCGGCCCGGGCGCTCTAGCTAAAGTAAACTAACTAACTAACTACAGGTACATACACTGAACGAACAAGCAGTTCTGGGGACGAGCTTCAGCAAAGCTGGAGTAGGGCAGTTCCGAAGCACCTTCACCGGCTGCAAGAAGGAACTGAGGGTGGGGGGAGCTTGCAGCTCCCCTTATACCGTGCCATGGAGGCACCACTCCAGGGGTTGCTGGAGTGCTTCCTGACGGGTACTGCTAGGGGAAAAACTTCCGGCACTGGTGCACGTGGCAAGCACCCACACCTATTGAGGAATACACCTGAGCAATCACTCAAAGAAGAACCAGGAACATATACACAAAATTATATATTAAAAGAGAGTGACTAGACTTCAAGTTGGGGTGTCTAAGTTTCAAGTAATAAGATTGAACTGTTGATTTTCAAAGCTGGTAGGGGACTTGGACACCCAAAATGATTAAGAGCTGGCAAACCACTTTAGAATGCCACCTTACTGTTCTGAGCTACTAAAGATTTGAGATCTAAATATTAACACGAGTTCTTGCGCCAAAGCAGCTACTTCCACAGCGTCAGTCCAAAGACTGGACAAGTTGAGCAGAGAAGGAACTGACAGTAGCAACTCTCTTGAGCTTTAGAGCTAGAGTTGGTCAAATCTAAATCTCTACTCATCTTCATTAAAAGAGCCATAAAAGGTGCCACAACATTAATCTTCCTTTTTCAAGCAGAATAATCCTATAATCTAAGCAAGGTCTTGCAGAGGTACTGAAGTGATGTACTAGCTTATCCTGCTAGGAGTCTGAGTAATTATATTCTTCAAGAGTTTTCCATACATCAACAAAAAAGATACAAATTTAAAAAACATTAATTCACTTCTGTGGTTTAGAATTTAAAGTTAAACTTTCCTAATCTGAGTAGGGGATTTAAAGACAACCACTGCCCCATTATTTTAAAATCTCAGCTTTAAAAACCTCCAAATCAAGTCTTGACCATTATAAACTGGTAAGGCTTAGTTTGAGCCTGCTACCCACCAAAGGACCTAGAAGTTTTGAAATAATTCTGGAGAAAGAAAATGTATCTAGTTTAACTGTAAACAACTCTGAACTTTGTTTGTACATACTGAATTAATCCTAGAACATGTTCTCTAATACTCGCTTACACCATGCCTATCCTTATAGAATTTGACAAACTTTTCAAAGTGCACTTTCCATTCTTTGTATTATATGGCACTGAGTTGGCAGGGAGAAAGAGGGGAAGACGGATAACATTGCAAAAATTCACCCAATTGAAAAAAAGAAGTTAAGCTCCTTTGTCCAAATAGGGATTGGTAGCATAGCATGTCCTATCGGTGGGAAGTCTACTTTCAGCAATTACTAACCTTCAATTAGCAGCAGCTAAATTCAGAGCAAAAGAAATTAAGGTATTTCAAAAACCCCTAATGGTGGAAAGTACATTTCCCTGAAGATGGTGAAGAGGAAACTATTTTCCAGAGAATTTTACACAGGGCGCCCCCTGCTGCCCCCGCGCCTGGCCACCTGGGTCCCCTAGGGTCACTCCCCACCCAGAGACCCACACCCCAGCCCCCAAACCCCTCACCAGGGACCCTAACACCACATACCCCAGAGACCCCCACCCTGTAACCTGCCCCCAGGGACACCCCTCAACCCGGAGAATCCCCAGCCCTGCCCAGCAGCTCCATCCCCCAGGGAACACCCCCCAGCCCCCACCTGGTGCTGCTGGATCTGGGCCTGGACGAAGGCGTCTCGGAACCGAACCTCCTGCAGGAGCCGACGCAGTGCCCCGCTGGGAAACACCTGGGGGGGACCCCGAGATTGAGACTGCGGCACCACTGCTGGCCCCCAAAAGCGACACCCCCTCCCCACCCCACCCTACAGCTGCCCCGCCGCCTGCTGGCCCCCCACAGCGACACCCCCTCCCTGCCCCACAGTGCCCCCTGCAGCTCCTCCACCACCTCCCGCACCCCACAGTGACATCCCCACCCCACAGCACCCCCTGAAGCTCCCTCGCCACCTCCCATGCCCCACAGCGACACCCCCTCCCTGCCCCACAGCGCCCCCTGCAGCTCCCCTGCCTCCTCCCGTGCCCCACAGCGACACCTCCTCCCCGCCCCACCCCCGCCCCACAGCACCCCCTGCAGCTCCCTCGCCACCTCCCGCGCCCCACAGCGACACCTCCTCCCCTCCCCACAGTGCCAGTCCCTGCCCCACAGCGCCCCCTGTCACCTCCCCGCCTGGACATCTGGGTATCTTAGGGTCGCTCCCCGCTCCCCCACCCAGACACCTGGGTCCCCTCAGGGCACTTCCCCCGCCGGACGCCGCGGTCCCCTAGGGGCGCTCCCTGCCCCCTCAGATGCCGGGGTCCCCTGGGGGTGAAACCCTGCCCCCCCCGCCCAGAAACCAGGGTCCCCTCAGGGCGCTTCCCACTTGCCCGGACGCCGGGATCCCCTCAGGGCACTCCCCGCCACCCCCGGATGCCAGGGTCCCCTGAGGCGCCCACCCCACTAACCATGGGGCCGAAGGCCAGGGCGCAGATGGTGCGACATGTCTGCAGCGAGAAGTCCTGGGCTGTGTCCACAGTGTCCCCCTCATAGCTACGGAAAACCTGGGGGGCAGAGACAGGTCAAGTGGGGGCAGAGCCCCGGGCCCGTGACCCCCCCCCCCGCCAAAGCGGATCCCCGGGAGAGGGGCCAGGGCAGATCCAGGTTCCCGGGAGGATGGGTGGGAAGTGAGATGTTGGGGGGGTCCCGGTTGGGGGGGTCCCCAGGGTGAAGGAGCCCTATGGGCGTAGGCGATCCATGGGGGGGGTCCCCGGAGGTGAAGGGGGGTCCCTGGGATGAATCGGGTCCCTATGGGGGGTGGTATTTCCCTGGGGTTAGGGGGTCCCTGGGGGGTCCCCGGAGGTGAAGGGGAGTTCCTGAGGGGGATCTCTGGGGTCTCTAGGATGAAGCAGGTCCCTATGGGAAGTGGTATTTCCCTGGGGGTTAGGAGGTCCCTGGGGGGTCCACAGAGGTGAAGGGGGCTTCCTGGGGGAGGTTCCTGGGAGGAAGGGGGTCCCTATGGGGTGTGAGAGTTCCCTGGGCTTAGGGGGTCCCGGGGGGGCGTTCCTGGAGATGAAGGGGGATTCCTAGGGGGGATCCTGGGGTCATTAAGATGAAGCAGGTCCCTATTGGGGGTGGTATTTCCCTGTGCTTAGGGGGTCACTGGGGGGTCGAAGCGAAGCCCTCACCTGGCAGAGCATGGCTGCCCTAGTACCGGGTCCAGCTGCAGGCGCTGGGCGCAGGCCAGGGCCGAGTGAGCCGCTTTGCGCTGCAGCCACCAGCCGGGGGTGAAGTCGCCCAGGGACAGATGAGATCCACTGCGGGGGCTGGGGGGAAGGGTTAGTGACCAGGCGGGGAGAGACCCCCCACCCCCATCCTCACCCCCACCCAAGCCCCCAGGACCTGCTCCTTTCCCGTTCCAGCATTAACTCTGGACCCTACTAATGGCAGAGCCCAGGGGAGTCGGAGCTCCGAGAGCTGGAGGAGGGGCTGGCCCCCCCAATACCTTAATGAACAGCCCCCCAACCCTCTGGCAACACATCCCTCACCTTCCAACAGCCCCCCCAAAAAAACCAGCCCCAACTGCGGGAAGGAAACAGACGCAGACAGCTCGTTTGCTCAGGAAAGCGCCTCGTTGTCAGGCGTGGCAGCCTTTTTATTCTTTCAGTTACAGTGTCATGCATAACTTACAGCCTTGTTTACTTGTTTCGCATTGGTGGAGGACTCTTTCTTCCCCTTTTCCCCTCACCCGCTTGCATGTAGGCAGAGCGTGCTGTACTTATCTAATCTATGATAGTGCGGAGTCTGCATTCTGTGGCAAGATGGGGTATGCAGGGGGCGGTTTCTGGTGGCTTGCCAGCCAGGACCGATCCCTACACCCAACCTCCCATCTCAGCCCCCAGCCCCCCATTACCAACAAAGCTTAGGGGGCGCCCCGCAAAATCGCACCATTTCTGGGTCAGCGCCTGGTGGAGGGACTCCACGCTGTTCAGCACCAGCACGTCTGGGGGCACAGGCAGGGGGGCTAATGGGGGGACCCAGGAGGGGAGGGAACCCCACCTGGGACAGAGCAGGGAAGGGGTAAGCCCGGGGGGAAGGGGGAAAGGAAGGGGGCCCGGTGGGGGAGGGGACCAGGCACAGGGGGGAAGGAAGGGAGCCCGGTGGGGGAGGGGCCAGGAACAGAGGGGAAGGAAGGGGGCCCCGGGGGTCCAGCAGGGGGGTCCCGGTCCCGCTCACCCTTGGCCCCGAAGCGGAGCCGGTAGACGGGCCTGTAGTGCCGGGCAAGCTCCAGCAGGTGCAGGGGCCGCTTGGGTTGCAGCATGTGGGGCAGCCCCCCCACCAGGGGCAGGTCCCAGGGGCCAGGCAGGGTGCTCAAGCCGCCCCCCCCGCAAGCCCCACATCCACCCCCCAGCACGGCCAGGGCCAGCAGCACCAGCAGCAGGAGAAGAGCGGCCATCAGCATCGCTGGGGCGTGGGTGCACCAGCGGGATATAAAGACCCCAAGTTCTTCATCACGGAGCCTTGGAGAGATATGCGTGATGCAGGGTGCCTCTCACTCCCGACCCGCAGCCCCCTGCTCTGCCGGTGCCCCTCACTCCCAACCTGCAGTCACCCCTAGCACCACCGGTGCCCCTCACTCCCAACCCGCAGCCTCCAGCTCCACCGGTGCCCCTCACTCCCGACCCACAGCGCCCCCCCCGAACCACTGGTGCCCCTCACTCCCGACCCACAGCCCCCCCCCAGAGCCACCGATGCCCCTCACTCCTGACGCGAAGCCGCCTGCTCTGCCAGTGCCCCTCATTCCCATCCCGCAGACCCCGGCTCGGCCGCTGCCCCTCACTCCCGACCCGCAGCTCCCTCCCAGAGTCACCAGTGCCCCTCACTCCCGACCCACAGCCCCCGGCTCCAACGGTGCCCCTCACTCCCAACCCCCAGCCCTCGGCTCCGCTGGTGCCCCTCACTCCCGACCCGCAGCACCCCCCCAGGGCCACCGGTGCCCCTCACTCCCGACCCCCAGCCCTCGGCTCCGCCGGTGCCCCTCGCTTCTGACCCGCAACCTCCCTGCTCCGCCAGTGCCCCTCATTCTCAACCAGCAGACTCCCTGCTCCGTCGGTGCCCCTCACTCCCAACCCACACTCCTCTTCCCAGCACCACCGGTGCCCCTCACTCCCGAACCGCAGGTCCCCTGCTCCACCGGAATCTCTCACTCCCAACCCGCAGCCCCCTGCTCCGCCAGTGCCCCTCACTCCCGAACTGTAGCCCTCTTGGTTTCTCCCCTTCTCTCTGCCAGCGCCCCTCACTCCCAACCCGCAGCCCCCAGCCGGGCCAGTGCCCCTCCTTCCCCGACCAGCAGCCCCCAGGGTTCCCCCCCACGAGGTCTGCTGGTGCCCCTCACTCCCGATCTGCAGCCCATCCAGTGCCACCAGTGCCCTTCACTCCCAACCCGCAGCCCCCTGCTCTGACAGTGCCCCTCACCAGGGCCGACTTTAGGAAGTGTGGGGCACAATTCCAACAGTTTCGATGGGGCCCCGGCAGGGATGACCAAAAAAAATCCATCACTGAAAATTTTTAAATCAAGATTGGATGTTTCTCTAAAAAAACACACATCAGATCTTACCCACAAATCACGCTGTTGCCAATCCTTTAGAATCTAAAATCTAAAGGTTTATTCATGAAAGGAAAAAGATAGAGATGAGAGCTAGAATTGGTTAAATGGAATTAATTACATACAGTAATGGCAAAGTTCTTAGTTCAGGCTTGTAGCAGTGATGGAGTAAACTGCAGGTTCAAATCAAGTCTCTGGAGAACATTCCTTATGCTCTAGAGAATATTTTGGGGAAGTTCTATGGGTTGTGTTACACTGGGGGTCTGATTAGATGATCACAATTGTCCCTTCTGGCCTACAGGTCATTGACTGACAGGGCAATGAGGAGGGAAGACATCCTCCCTCTCCCAAGAGCTAGAGAGGTCCTACCATGCTGTTACCTTCCCCTCCAGTTACATAGGTGAGCTATGTGTACAGTTTGATGGGTCTGTATCATTTCAAAGTTTTTTGTTTTATTAATAATTAAATAAACTCTGCTAGCTCTAATTTTAGTGTTTGATAGGAATCTCAGTGGAGGCGGAGAAAAAGGCCTATCAGGTTGCCTATTGACAGTGCCAGGAGAAAGAAGGTACAGGAGGCTCTCCCTGCAATTGTCAGAGGGGGTAGCAGGCTGCTATAGCCCACGACTAAGAAAGCAGGATCACATAGGAGGAGCCATTGCCTCTTGGGAAAAGGAGTTTTGTGGGGAGGAGGGTTGCAGGACCTTCCAAGGATGGGATTGTTCAAATGATTAGCCAAGCTACAAAAAAGAAAGCTGGACTCAGACCCTTTTTTGAAGTTTTCCCCCTCACTCTCTGTGAGGTTTGTTCAACTTTCTACACCAAGAATCCTACTTTATAATGCAAACTTCATAAGGATGGTCACTGAAGGTTGTTGCTCCCTTAGTGTAACTACCAGACGTTAATCAGTCCTGACTAGAGAAATGAATCCTTTCTAGAGCTGTGGTAGCAAAGAGTGGGGGGTTGACTCTGAATCTGAAAATAAAAATAAACTCTGCTCCAGAGATTACAGAAAGCCCATTCTTTTTTCTTAGAAGCATAGAATCACAGAAGATTATGGTTGGAAGAGACCTCAGGAGCATCTATGCTGTGCGGCTCCCACGAAGCAGCTGGCATGTCCCTGCTCCAGCTCCTAGGCATAGAGTCAGCTAGGGGGCTCTGCATGCTGCCCCCACCCCAAGCACCACCCCCAGAGCTCCCATTTGCTGGGAACTGCAGCCAATGGGAGCTGTGGGAGCAGCACCTGTGGATGGGGCAGCGTGCAGAGCTGCCTGGCCCTGCCTCCATATAGGAGCCAGAGGAGTGACATGGAAAGCGCCACCTGGAGCCTGCACCTCTGAGTCCCCTGGCACCCCAACCCCCCACCCCAGCCCTAATCTCCCTCCCACTCTCCAAACCCCTCCATCCCAGCCTGGAACCCTTCTTTACCCCACACCCCTTATTCCTAGCCCCACATCAGAGCCTGCACCCCCACCCAGGGCCCTCACACCACTGCATCCCAACCCCTGCCCCAGCCCAGAGACCTCTCCTGCACCCTGAAACCCTCATTTCTGTCTCCACCCCAAAACCCACACCCTCAGCCCAGAGCCCGTACCTCCTCCCACACCCCAACTCCCTACCTCAGCCTGGAGCTCCACCCTCAGCCCAGAGCCCCCTTCTCATCCCTGGCCCCATCCCATAGCCCACACCCCCAGCCAGAGCCCTCACCCCCTCTCGCATCTCAGACCACTGCTTCAGCCTGGAGCCCATTCCTGCACTCTGAACTCCTCATTTCTGGCCCCACCCCAGAGCCTGCACCCCCAGCCCCCTGAGCCAGCCCCGTGAAAATGAGCGAGTGAGTGAGGGGGGATGGAGTGAGGGGGGCCTAGGAGAAGGGGTGGGGCAGGGGCGGGGCCTCATAGGAGAGGTGGGGCAAGGGGCAGGGCAAGGATGTGTGGAATTTACTCCTCATAACACAAGAGCTAGGGGGTCGCCAAATGAAAATAATAGGCAGCAGGTTTAAAACAAACCAAAGGAAGTATTTGTTCACACTACATACAGTCAATCTGCGGAACTCTTTGCCAGAGGATGTTGTGAAGGCCAAGACTATAACTGTGTTCAAGAAAAAACGAGATAAGTTCATGGATGATAGGTCCATTAATGGCCATTAGCCAGGATGGGCATGGCTGGCGTCCCTGGCCTGTTTGCCAGAAGCTGGGAATGGGCCTCAGGATGGATCACCAGATGATTCCCTGTTCTGTTCATTCCCTCTGAAGCACCTGGCACTGGCTACTGTTGGAAGACAGGATACTGGGCTAGATGGACCTTTGACTGTTCTTATGTTCTCACTTTGGAATGGATACTTACATGAATCTCTCTTGCTACAGAAATTAGACTGGACAAATCAAGAGAGCAGTCTTCCTTATAAGATTCACGGTTTGCTTGGGGGAGGAGTGATAACAGCCAATTTCTTGCAGCTTTCCGAATATCATCATCTTCCACGTGGGCTCAAACCGGGACACGGAGAGGCTAAAATAAAATAGTTTTTTAAAGAATAAGTTAAACTTGAACTTTAAAAAATTGGGTGGAGTTTTCAGCAAAGGTTCATAGTGGGCCTTTACATTCCATTAATTTAATCAATCCCTGGGAAGAACGTGAACAGCAGTTAGCATAGTTATAGGCCATGTATTTGCAGTGTCACTAAGGATTATTTCTGTCACCTTATGAACCAGGGGCTAAAAAGAAAACGGGGCTGAGCTAGTGGCCTGAAGCAGTGCTCTGCAGAGCTGCTCAGGTGCCCCATATTGAAATGCCAGGTCTCCTCCCTGAAGGCAGCTGTGCCTGGGAGCCTTGAAGAAGCACTTTCATCTTTACCATGCAAGCCAGGCCAGCGTGAATCAGAGTTCTGACAACAGCCCATTTATCCTATTGTGACATGAGCAGGTAAAGTGAAGTAAACAAAGTAGGTCATGTACATCACAGCACAACACAATCTACCAGGGAGAGATGAGCGATGCAGCATATATTATCATGGTGTTTTTTTGCCTTTGCCTGTGGGAGGTCTGCCTGTCCCACAGCTTTGGCGTACCCACTGCCAAATTGCCGCCAAATCTGTGGGACTGGCGGACCTACCGCAGGAGTGCCGCCAAAGGCAGCCTGCCTACCGCCCTTGCACGGACCGGCAGGGCCACCCCCCACGGCTTGCCGCCCCAGGCATGTGCTTGCTTCGCTGGTGCCTGGAGCCACCGCTGACTGGGGCGGGGACTAGCAGAGACTATAAACTGTGTGGTTGTTTTGTGATAACTAATAGTAACTAAGGTATAAGATGAAATCACTGTAGTCTACAGTTCTACGCATTACAGAATATGAAAGAAATGTGCAGATCCAGTCAACCTTTCATGGGTAAGGGCTGTAGAAGGCTCCTGCCTGGCTCTTCCTGTGTTCTGTGGCTGAGGCAAGTAGGCTGGCTAAGGAGTTAAGACTTCACTTTTTCTCTCTTCTCTAAAGAGACAATTTCCCCTCAATCCGAGGGTCAAAACCTGTTATATACCTGAGTGAGCTGTGTGAATCCTGACTCGTATAACCAGTTTTAAAGGTCTATGTTTTGCGAAATCAGTGACAGGTTTTATTGCACAGAATAGAACAGAAAACAATTCCTAACTTCATGCTGTCGTTTTCTTTATCCAGTGCTAAATTGGAGACTTATCAGTCACTTGAGCTGAATTATGTTTGTATGCGGTATTGCCAAACCCAAGCTGTCAAAAATCAGGCCCCCCACCAAACAAATCATGAGTTTGGCCTAAAATCATGAGATTTTTTTTAATCCCATATATTTTGGGCTGCTTTTATTCAGTGGTTTCTGTGCTCTTACATCACATTTTCTGCCTGCACCACCACACTACAGACATTTCCTAGTGGAAAATAAAATGAGATACTTGGTTGCCAAATTAATTGGAATTGGCCAGATGTGGAAATTTGATTTTCAACTATCCAGAGAGCTCAGATGTGACAGGGCTGGAGTTCCAAAAATAATACACTAGTTGTATTCTTCCATTAAGGCAGCTATTACAGTGCTAATGAATGAGAAAATACCTATAACTAGACCTGACTGTAAGAATTTCAAAAAATTCTTGAAGGTCTAGTCATAGGTATTTTCTCATTCATTAGTACTGTAGTAGCTGCCTTACTGGAAGAATACAACTAGTGCATTTTTTTGACATGCATCTGATGAAGTGGGTATTCACGCACGAAAGCTCATGCTCCAAAATGTCTGTTAGTCTATAAGGTGCGACAAGATTCTTTGCTGCTATCACATTTTCAGGTTTTTTCACTGCAATCAGGAAGGCGAGAAGCTTGCTTTCTGAGAGTCTCATGTAATCACATGAGGCCTCAACCCCCCCCTCCCAGTATTGCACAATTCATGAGAAAATTGCAAGATTTGGCAATACTGGGTAGGGGAAGAGCTGGGTGGAGAACGATAATACCATTTCATGTAGGATTTTAAGATTTTAAAGTCTGGCTTTATTTCAATTCAAAAAGAAAACCACATATTTCTAAATTCTCTGTGAAACTGAATCACCATTCTCGTCCCCAGCTCTACTGGGAGCCCCAGGTTCAGGGCAGTCTCCATGATGAACTTCCTCAGAGCCAGAGACCCTGGGGCTCCCAGCTCCCAATCCGCCCACCTGGTGGGTGAGCTGGCAGGACACCAGGCAGGTTTTCATCAAAAACCTGCCTGCCTGAGAGGGTTCCATCAAAAACCTGTCTGGTTTCTGTTGGAATTTTGCTGAAATTGACATGGTCCCGTGAAACATTTTGCTTTTGATAAACCAGCAAATTCCATCAAAAGGGTTTTGTTGAAATTCTTCCAGTCAGATCTAGTCATAGGTATTTTCTCATTCATTAGTACTGTAGTAGCTGCCTTAATGGAAGAATACAACTAGTGCATTATTTTTGGAACTCCAGCCTTGTCATATCTGAGCTCTCTGGATAGTTGAAAATCAAATTTCCACATCTAGTCAACTTCAATTAATTTGACAGCCAAGTATCTCATTTTATTTTCCACTAGGATAATGTCTGTAGAGTGGTGGTACAGGCAGAAAATAAAACGCACACAAAAATAGGGAGCTCTACAGCAAGTGTAAACATCTTTAATTAAACTAAAACACAAGCGTCCAACACAACATATCTTGGAACTCTTTAGGAACTGAAGGACCAAGAGCTCTCTGGCTACAACTTAACTCCACAATGTGTAAAGAAGATATTGCCATTCATAAGTAGTGCGGTCCTAGCCAAATCATGCTGATAAAAGGTCCATCACACCATCATGGGCTCTCACCAACAGCACAAATGAGTGATGAAATAGTTCAGTTCTCGGTAAGGTCAATACAGCTTGCAGTAGCCTCATCTTACACAAGAAGGAAGCAGCTGTTTTTCTTTCAGTACACAATCAATCACGTTAATGTCAATTACTTTAGCAATGAACGTGTACAGACAGTGTCTTTTATATGATTTCGTACATTCTATTGGATTCAATATCCTTTTAAATGTCTGTGCGACTTACTGTTTTCACTTTTCACCTGCTACGCAAAATGTCTCTGTGACCATTATAAAATGTTAAATAACTTAATGCACATTTACTAATCCTGAATATTTTGCCTGGTTGCACAGAAGCATCAATCTTTTAATTCGAGAATGGACCTTATATTCTTTGCCAATCTGCAAATGCTGCTGGTGGACATTAATCATCTGTAAAAGCAACAAAGAGTCCTGTGGTACCTTGTAGACTAACAGATGTGCAGCAGGAGCCCTTGTTGCTTTTATAGATCCAGACTAACATGGCTCACCCCTCTGATACTATTAATCATCTGAGCAGTTTTGTTACTTTCAAAAAGGGACTACAGGTCTGTCGCATCTTATGCGCATTGAACATGCATGATGTCAGCTTTACACAGTCGGCAAAAACAAAAAAGAGAAAAAGTAACCATTTTAATACTGTAACTGTAGTGCAGGTGATTCCGCCCAACATTCAACTCAATGTAATTTTGACTATAGGCGGTTTTCACTTTCAGCACTAAGCACGGAATGGAACCCCTGCATAAGATGAGACTCGCCTGTATTCACATAAGCCAGGAATACTGTGAGACCAAGAAGTGGTAGATCAAGCTCATTGCATTCTATGGATTTTTTTCTATAAGTAACAGTGGTTTACTTGTAATATATAGTTTAAAAAAATGTGCAGACATCATGTCTTATTTTTGGTGTTTTAAAAAATTGTAGCTATGGGAAGCTGGAATGTACTTTGTCCTTGCATAGGTAAGCAACGGCCTTCTCTTGAATCTCCCTGCAGAAAGGCAGGAACATTTGCGCTCTTGGTACTCCAGCAGGGTGCACACAGGACAGAGAAGATGGGACAATGCAGTAGCCTCAAATCTGATCATAAGAAGCTTGAAGAGGCACCACGCCAATCTAAAGGGTGGTTCAGTTAGGTGGGTGTACTTCCCTCGATGGGAGTATAGAAGATTAGGGTTGGAAGAGACCTCAGGAGGTCATCTAGTCCAATCCCCTGCTCAAAGCAGGATCAACCTCAACTAAATCATCCCAGCCAGGACTTTGTTGAGCTGAGCCTTAAAAACCTCTAATGATGGAGATTCCACCACCTCCCTAGATAACCTATTCCAGTGCTTCACCACCCTCCTAGTGAAATAGTTTCTCTTAATATCCAGCGTAGACCTCCGCCACTGCAACTTGAGACCATTGCTCCTTGTTCTGTCATGTGCCACCACTGAGAATAGCCGAGCTCCATACTCTTTGGAATCCCCCCTTCAGGTAACTGAAGGCTGCTATCAAATCCCCCCTCACTCTTCTCTTTTGCATACTAAATAAGCCCTGTTCCCCCAGCCTCTCTTCATAAGTCATGTGCCCCAGCCCCCTAAGCATTTTCCTTGCCCTCCACTGGACCCTCTCCAGTTTGTCCACATCCTTTCTGTAGTGGGAATCCCAAAACTGGATGTAGTACTCCATATGTGCCTCACCAGTGCCAAATAGAGAGAAACAATCACTTCCCTCGATCTGCTGGAAGTGATCCTACTAATGCAGCCCAATATGCTGTTAGCCTCCTTGGCAACAAGGGCCCACTGCTGACTCGTATCCAGCTTCTCATCCAGTGTAATCCCCAGGTCCTTTTCTGCAGAACTGCCTCTTAGCCAGTCACTCCCCAGCTTGCAGCAGTGCATGGGATTCTTCTATGCTAAGTGCAGGACTTTGCACTTGTGCTTGTTGAACCTCCTCAGATTTCTTTTAGCCCAATCCTCTAATTTGTCTAAGTCACTCAGGACTCTATCCCTACCCTCCAGCGTTTCTACCTCTCACCCCATCTTAGTGTTATCTGCGAACTTGCAGAGGGTGCAATCCATCCCAAAATCCAGATCATGAATAAAGATGTTGAACAAAACCGGCCCCAGGACTAACCCCCAGGGCACTCCGCTTGCTGCCAGCTGCCAACTAGACATGGAGCCGTTGATCACTACTGATTGAGCCCGATCTAGCCAGCTTTCTATCCACCTTATAGTCCATTCATCCAATACATACTTCTTTAACTTCCTGGCAAGAATACTGTGGCATGTCCAGTTTTTCTAAATACTCCTTAACCTGTTCGTTCACCACTGAGGGCTGCTCACCTCCTCCGCATACTGTGCTGCCCAGTGCAGCAGTCTGGGACCTGACCTTGTCTGTGAAGACAGAGGCAAAGAAAGTATTGAGTACTACAGCTTTTTCTACATCATCGGTCACTAGGTTACCTCCAGCATTCCGTAAGGGGCCCACACTTTCCCCGACCTTCTTGTTGCTAACATACCTGTAGAAACCCTTCTTGTTACCCTTCACATCCCTTGCTAGCTGCAACTCCAATTGGGCTTTGCCCTTTCTGATTACACCCCCGCATGCTCAAGCAATATTTTTATATTCCTCTCTAGTCATCTGTCCAGGTTTCCACTTCATGTAAGCTTCCATTTTGTGTTAAAGCTAACTGAAGATTTCTCTGTTAAGCCAAACTGGTCGCCTGCCATATTTGCTATTCTTTCTGCACATCATGATGGTTTGTTCCTGCAACCTCAATAAGGCTTCTTTAAAATACAGCCAGCTCTCCTGGACTCCTTTGCCCCTCATATTAGCCTTCCAGGTGATCTTGCCCATCTGTTCCCTGAGGGAGTCAAAATCTGGTTTTCTGAAGTCCAGGCTCCGTGGCCTTAGAAAGAGAAAGGTTAAGAGTCCCCCTCCCCCAAACCTCACTGGTGGGTGCCCCCTCACATCTCACAGCAGCCGCTGGTTAATCAGGTTGGGCTCCAGCCCTGGGAGTCTGATCCATTTTCCCAGCCCCACCTAGCTGGGTTGCTTTCAGTCCCACAAATTAGAGCATGTCAACCTTCCAACCTCATGGGTCTGTTCCTAGAATGGAAGCCGCATATTAAACAAGTCCCAACAGCTTTGCTTCACCCTAACCTCCTCCCATTCTCCACCCTGGGAATTTTTTGGCAAACTCCAGCCTCCAAACCAGACTGCCCAAACCTCCCACCTCCTGTGTATTTGCTGTCCCTCCCCTCCAGCAGGAACCCACCAGCCCCCCCCACTGATAATCCCTACCTGAACTGGCTCCTCTGCAGCTGTTTCCGTTTCCTGTCCCATGGGAGGATTCGATGAGCTGGAGCGAAACATGGATGACATCCTGCAGCCTGGGAGGGTGAGAAGAGCAAATGTGGAGGTTTCAGAACAGGCTTCAGTTCATGTCACATCACGATTCCCCCAGGATCTTTCCCTGCACAGACACAGCCTAGATTCTGCCATGCTGGGAACATGCTCCATCTCTTTATTACAAGGGAGACCTGCCCCTCCTGCCAGGCTAAACCCACAGGGAGATTTTTCAGCCTCCCCAGTAATAAAGTCTCGGAACAAAATGCTAGAAAGGAGCAGAACCAAAGGAACTGGGCAGGCTCCATAGGGACACTGGCTCCTCCCTTTCCCTCCTGTTCGGCCATGTTCTGTTTCTGGCAGAGAACAGCCACCCCATCTCCCCCGCAGAGGCAGCCATGTCCGTTGGCTCCCCCAACCAGCACCCACTAATTACCACCCACGTTAAGTGGAATTTGCTGTCCTGTGTTATTGCCCCAACTAAGGACAAATTGCTTCAGATAAAATGGGTTGGGTTAACATCCCAAATCTGAGAAGAATTAAAGAATTATGGAGAAAATAGGGAAAATAAGAGACTAGAGAGTCAATAATTTTAGGGAAAAGGAGGGAATCTCCTTGGATTTTCTAGCCACATGTGGGGAGGGGAGAGAGAAGGGGAAGAACTAGAGAGAATTATTCTCTTTTTTTGAGATGGAAAGAAATTGCACAAACAGGAAAAGGATGCAAGTAGCTCACCCCCATGACCATAGGCAGGCACAGAACATTTTATTAGTATGTGCAACCAGGGAGCCCTGCCCTAGCCCCACCCCATCCACTGCCTCCCACTTCCTGCCCTCTGGCTGCCCTCCTCAGAATCCCCAACCCCCCCTGCTCCTTGTCCCCTGACTGCCTCCTCCTGGGACCCTGCCCCTAACTGCCCTCCAAGACCCAACCCCCTAGCTAGGCCTCCCGGCTCCTTGTCCCCTAACTATCCCCTCCTGAGACTCCCCCACTGTAATTGCCTCCCTACGACCCTACCCATCCCCCTGACCCTTATCCACACCCCCATCCCCAGACAGACCCCCAGGACTCCCACTCTTATCCAACTGCTCCTCACCCCCTGATAGGACCCCCAGAACTCCCAACCCATCCAACTCCCTCTGCTTCCTGCCTGCCCCACAACACTCCACCCCCCACCCCCCCAACAGGCACCCCCCCAGACCCTCAACCCATCCAACCCCCCTGCTCCTTGTCCCATGACCACCCCCTCCAGAGACCCCACCACCTCCTAATCACCTCCTCAACTATCCAACCCTCCTCCTCACCTCCTGGCAGCTCTGTCTAGTGGCTGTTCTCACCCACACACACAAAGTGGCAGAGGAGGTTCCCTCTCCTTCGGTGGGAAGGTTGCCTTGTGGTTAAGGCACAGGATTCACGCTCAGGTGTTCTGGGTTTGAGTCTCTGCTCTGCCACAGACTCCCTGCTTAGCCTTGGGAAAGTCACTGCACCTCTTTGTGCCCTAGAGCCCACATGCCAAATGGGGCCAATACCCTGCCTTTTTGGCTAAATCCATTCATGGCTGGTTGATGGTGGGGGAAATGGAGATCCCAACATGGGGACAGTTGGGCTGAATTTCTCCACAGCCGGAGAATGAGAGCCAGCTCCACAGGGGGGATGGGAGCGAGAGGGGCTCAGGGCAGCTCCACACAGAGTGGGGTCAGGGCTTCAGCCTTGCAACTTTTGCCACTAAGGTGGCTGGGGCTCCCGAGCCACAGACTTCAGCCCCACATCTTCTGCCAGGGTACAGGGCTTCTCCTCCCTGCCCCAGGGTGGCTCCTCTCCCCCTCCACACCCCCTTCAGTGCAGCTCCTGCTGGGGTCTGGGCTTGTGTCCCCCCCCCGCCTCCCAACCCAGCGTGGCTTCTCCTCCCCTGCCCCAGCTTGGCGCTTCTCCCCCTCCCTCCTATTGCAGCTCCTGCAAGGGCCCAGGGGCTTCTCTTTCTCCTCCCCTGTCCCAGCGTGTCTCCAGCCCAGTCCAGGGCTTCTCCTCCCCTACTCCAGCTTGGCTCGTCTCCCCCACACATGGCAGTGTCTGGAGCTTCTCCTCCCCCTAACCTCCCACTGCTCTCAGCCCCAGCCTAGCCGGGCTCCCTGGGGCACCCAATGCTGCTGTGGCAGGAGCCGAGCCTGGCGGGCAGGGAGCAGCGATTCACGTGGAGGCCATGGCAGAGCCATCAGCCCGAGAGGTGCGGGGCAGCCCCAGGGAGCGGGGCGGGCTGTGCTGCTGCTGGCCCTGCACCCCCGCCCACCCTGAGCCCTGAGGCTGTTTAGTGGGGGGACTCACTCAGCCTCTGCAGGAGCAGGGAGGGGGGAGCAGTTGAGCGGCGCCTGCCCAGAAAACAGCTGATCACAGCTGTGCAGGCTGCCCCCAGGGAAAAGCTCAGCGGAGGAGGCACCACAAGCTGCCGACAGTGGGTCATTCCCGGGGGGGAGGGGGCTGAGCACCTGCCTCCAGCCACCGCAGCCTCCTCCCCTTCCCCTTGAGCCTCCACGGGAGGGCGAGGAGCAGCCTCCCCAGCCGGAGCTCAGGGCACTGGGGTGCCGGGGCTCACCCCATGCGCACGCCTATGCCCAGGACACTCTCACACACACACTCTCCCCCTGGACTTTCCTGGCTCCACAGAGACCGTCCACCCATCTGCCTGTCCCCCTGCCCTTCCCCCGCCTGCAGCTCTAGCTTCTCTCCTCCTCTCCCCTCCCACCTCAAAACTCTTCTCTCTCATTGCCCCTTTCAATCTCTCTTTCTCCTTTTCCCATCCCCTCTCCCTGCCTATCTAGTAGGAAAGTCCCACTCCTGGGTAGTTTGCTTCCCCATGGCTGGATTTGCTCCTGCAATTGCTAATGGGATGAGAAATGAGGAGGCGTCTGTTTGTGTGGAGTCATTTTAAGGCCATACCCCAGCATTTTCCCTTCGTTCCTTTCAGTTATTTGGAGTCTCGGGCAGAGAATTTAGTATTAACAGGGCCCAGGGCTGCCCTAGGGGGCTAGGACCAGCTGGAGAAAGTCATCCCCTGGGCCGGGCAGAGAAGAAGCTTTAATTAAGTTCACTTCCCAGCACGGAACCCCGCTGGGGGAGCAGCAGCTGCTAAGCCTGGTCTCCCAGATCACAATGGAGGCTGCAGCGTCTGACCCAGGAAGCTGAACCCCAATATTCTGAGCAGAGAGGGACAGAGTGTTTGAGCAGCTTCCCTCCTTTAGCTCTCTGGGGAGAGCAGCTAATGAGAGCCCCTCCTCACAGGGAGAACTGCTGATCTCATTTGCCCCAATGTCCATCTGGAGTCACTCCTTGGGCTTGGCTACCCTGGCGCTTTACAGCGCTGGAACTTTCGTGCTCAGGGGTGTCAAAAAAACACATCCCTGAGCGCTGCAAGTTACAGTGTTATAGAGCACCAATGTCAACAGTGCCGCAGCACTGGGAGCGCGACTCCCAGCGCTGCAAGCGAATCCCCATGAGAAGCTGGAGTACGTGCAGCGCTGGGAGAGCTCTCTGCACTGCACAGCACTGCAACCACACTCACACAGCGCTTTGAAGTTCTGAATGTAGCCATACCCCTTGTCCTTCAATACAGTGACTCTGGATTAACAATGGTCTCAATGACACCAGATTTCAGAAAGAATGAGTCCAGAACGCTGTGGAAGAGACTATCATGTGACAGTGCTGATCCCCTTCCCACCTCCCTCACCCCCCAGACAGAGAACAAGGACTGGGGGCACACATTTTCCAGATGGAACCAAAAGTTCCTGCAGTTGTCAAAAGAGGAGAAAAGCAAAATCTGTGATTTCACACTCACAATGTCTGATAATTGGACAAAAAGTTATCACAGTGACAGGATACGTTACTGGGGAATGCCAGGCAGTGCTTGGAGCCAGGACTCTGGCACAAGTTGATCAGAGAGAAGGATCATAATTACTAGCAGTCTCCAGACACCCCCCAGTACCCAGACCCCCCACCAGGGTCCCCAGACACCCCCCAGCCAGGGTCCCAACAGATATTCCCTGGGACACAGCCCCCAGAGTCCCTGACCAGGGACCCCAGATACCTGTCAAAGCCCCATGGCCAGAGAACCGCCACCAAACTATGATTGCCAGGTTGGAAATCCCAAAGGGTTCCCCCCACCAAGAGCCCCCAGCAGCCAGGGACCCCCCCTCCACCAGGAACTCAGTCCCTCGCTGCCTGCCTAGGACACACTCCTGCCCTCCAGCAGGATCTGCCATGTTGTTTGTCTGGGACCTCCTCCTCTTCCCTGATGCTTTTCAGTGGGATCCCTCACTTTGCTTGCCTCGCATCCTCTGACCTAGTGCCGGAGCTCCACTCCCTCCCCCACATCCCTCCCAGCTCTGTGCACTGGGCATGGCAATGATCCCAGGAGCCAGCAGAGAAAGCCCAGACAGAGCCCGTGGCACAGCACCAGCCTCCCTCTAACCCCCTGACCCACTCTCAAGAGATGCCCAAACCCACTGTTCTGCAGCCAACAGCAACACCCACCTCCAGGACCCAAAGCCTCAGGGCTGGGCACATCACAACCCTCCACAACCTCCAGAAACCACCAATTTCATTAGGGTCCCACCTGCCCAGTCACCCAAACAACTCCCACTACCACACCGCCCCTTCAACTGTAGCTGTAATCTCCCCACACAGACATCCTTTGCCCCCAGAGCAACCGTGTTACATCACAGTCTGTGATAAGTGGAGAGAAAGTTATCACCGCCCCCTGCTGGCCAGTCACACAGGCAGAGGGAGCCCTGGGAGATGCCTCTTTAACAGGAGAATGGAAGGCCTGGAGGGCAAGAAAGGTCCATGGCCTGTCACTAGCAAATAATGTTCACAATGGATCCACCCCAGAGGTGGCTGCGTCTTAGCACTGCGGGAATCAACTCCTCACAGAGACCCTTTGTCATGGGGTTTGGGATACTTCTCAACTCACACTGCACTCAGTGAGACCTCCTCATCTCGTGCCAGCTGGAGAAAAGAAAAGGGTCCAGCCAACTCTCCCGTTACCAGCTGGGAACCCCTGATCCCCCAAACAGGGGGAGGCCTCTGGCTTTGATGTGTATTAAATATCTGGCTGATCTCTTTCATCAGCAAACATTGTAACACAGATAAAGGGAGAAGAAATGGTTCTCAAAGGAGAGGGGAAAAGATCAACACCAGGAAATTTAACCCCCTGCAGCCTCCAGGATGGAGAATGATTCAGGGCAACAGGCTTCCTCCAAGAAAGGAGAAGTTGCTGGGATTGCGGAACATGGGGAACAGCTCCAAATAGGAAAGAATTTTTAATTGATATTTGAAAATAAGGTAGAAATGAAAGAGAAAGGCTGGAAATCAGAGAGATTTTGGCTCTGTTTTTGCAAATAATAGAGAGGAAAACGGAAAATCAAAGGGATTTTATACCAGTTTATATCAGAGATGAGGTAAAAATCTCAGTGTTTCACATCAATATTTGTTAAATGAATAGAGAGGAAATGGGCACCATTTGCAAACATTTTATTTTCATGTTCAAAAACCTGAGAAAAGGGGCAAATCTGAGATTGTCTTGGTATTTTATAATTAGAGAAATGGGAAAATCTCAGGGCATAGTCAATTAGAAATAGACAACTAGAGAGAAGTGCAGCAATTGTTTTGGGTACTTTATATCAACCTTTGAGATTTGCATAAAAAACGTGTCACGAACTATGCAACTGAAGGTGAAAAATCAGCATCATGGAGAGACCAGGGGGAAATCCGGGGAGACGAGAGAGCTGATCACTGGAGGGGAAAGGGGGGAAATCTCCCCAGATTTTACAGCTCGTGTCAGACACTTAGAGAGAAAAAGGGCAGAACTAGAGAGAATTTGTATCGGGGGTGAGAGGGAAGTGGCACAAACAGGGGAAGGATCCAATTAACTCCCCTCCCCCCGGGAATTTCATGTTGGCCCAGAGACATTTCCACTCCCTTCCCGAATCCCACTGACCTTGCCCCCCCCTACAACTCCGGCTTCTCTCCTCCCTGCCCGACACACCCTCCCCCCACAGAGACTCCCCCCCACGAGCGGGACGGGGTGGATTCTGCTGCAGCTCCACTGGGGTCGAGGCGGCTGCGAGGCTTCTCCCAGGTTCCTCGGAGCAGAGTCACTTTCCCGCCCCCCCCCACATGGGGTCTCTCACTCCCCGGGGGCTCCGGGCCGGGGCTGGGGCGGGCAGAGCCCGGGACTGCCAAGGGGGTGGGGCCCAGCTGGAAAAAGCCTCCCTCGGCCGGGCCCCCCCCGGGGAGCAGCAGCGACTCAACCCGGGCCCGGCTCACACGCAGGCGGCGGCAGCAGTTTTGTTCTCCCGCCCCAAGCGGGGCTCGCACGAAGGCCCCGGGGCAGGCTGGGAAATGTAGTTCCTGACTCTCCAGGGAGCGGAAGTGACGTCAGCGAGGGAGTCGGAACCGGGCTGCGATGGAACGGTGGGCGGGGCGGCGCTCTCTGTTTCGCGGTGGGCTGTTGGATCCTCTCCTGAGACCGGAGAAGGTTTTGTGCTGTTGGAGATCTGGGCATGCGCAGATCGCGGCAGGCGAGCCCTTCATTAACCCCTGCGTGCCCGGCCTGGGCCCTGCTCCCACTAGAGCCACCCCAGGCTCTGCCCGGCCCGTTGTGGAGCTGCAGCCTCCAGGTCCCGGAGCGAGCCCCAGGGGCGGGGCCGGGCGGTGACTCTGCCCCAGGGTCCGGGTTGGCGGGTGGGGGGGGACCTGGCATATCGCAGTGCCGGGATCTGCTCCCTGGCAGGCGCGGGGGGTGCAGCGCCCACGTGGGGCCTTAGAGCTGCTGTCCCTGCAGAAGCCCAGTGCCCCCCGGGCCCGGCCAGGCTCTGCTCTGGGGCCCCACAGCCTGTGCTGGGGGGAGGGGCCCAGCCGGGGGTGTGAGACCGGGCTGCGGGGCCTGGGAAAGGAGCGGATGGGAAATGTCTCTGCAGCCCGGACATGGCCGGGGGGGAGAAGAAGAGCAGGTGACCCCTGAGGAACAGGGAGAGAAAGGGGGGGCTGAGATCCCCTCGGATTTACAGCTGACCCGTCCCATGGGGACCTCCCTCCTCTCCCGTCCTGCCGCCTTTCTCCCTTGAGAGCAATGAACAACACCCAGGGTGACCCCCCCTTCCCTCAAATCCCTGAGAAGTTCCCTGTTCCCCTCTCCCGTTTGTGCCCCGTTTCCTCTCCCCTTCGCCCATGGCCAGTTCAAATCTTAGGTTTGGGATGTTTCCCCCCATTTTCATCTGCAGTGATTTGTCCTTGTGTAGGTGGGAAATGGTTCCCCCGAGTGATTTCTGAACTGGGCAGAGGCTGGGGGAGCCCTGAGACAGGGACACCTCTGGGCTACGGGGGGCCATCTCTGCTGGCAACAGGGCATGGGAAGGCCCAGGAAGGGGAAGGAGGAGCAAATGTCCCCTATAGAGAGGGTCCAGCCCCAGGCTGCTACCAATAGCACATTCCTACACCAGATCCGGGGGGGAGGGAGGCTTTCTCCAGCTGAGACATACCTCCTGGGCAGCCCTGGTCTCTGCCCGTACCAGCCCCCCAGGCTCGAGCCCTCTGGTGAGTGAGAGACCCTGTTGGGAAGGAGGGAGTCCTGGGCCCTGGCAGGAAAGTGACTCTCTCCCCTCAGATCTTATTGTTTTTCTCTCATGTTATCAAATACATGATATTTGATATATTCATATAAAATACCCGAAACATTTGTCCCACTTGCCTCTAGTTGTCTATTTCTAATTGAATATGCCCTGAGATTTTCCCCTGTCTCTCTAATTATAAAATACTGAAAAAATCTCAGATTTACACCTTTTTTCAGGTTCTTGAATACGGATAGAAAATGTTTGCAAATGTTGCCCATTTTTTCTTTATTCATTTTTCAAATATGCATGGGGAACACTCAGATTTTACCTCCTATCAACAACTGATATAAAATCCCTCTGATTTTCCACTTTTCTCTCTATAGTTTACCAAATGGATCCAAAATCCCTCAGATTTCCACCTTTCACTTTCATTTCTGAACACTGATCTCAAATCTCGGTTTTTCCCTCTTTCTGTGTCATTATCAAATGTCAGTTAAAAATCCTCTTGAGTTTTGGGCTCTTTCCCATGGTTTCTAAATCCCAACAACTTGTTTCTTGGGGGCAGAGCTGAAAGTAAGCTGGTATGGTACAGCGTACTGGCAAGAGCCAGTATGCCATGCCGGAACACATCGACTTCCAAGGCGGCAATTGAAAGGGCTCTGGGCTGCCCGCGGCTGCAGGCAGTCCAGAGCCCTTTGAATCCCTGCCCCAGCTGAGATTTAAAGGGTTTAGAGCTTCCCGCGGCTCTGGGCAGCCCAGAGCCCTTTAAATCCTGGCTGCGGCTGAGATTTAAAGGGCTCAGAACTCCCCGCAGCTGCGAGCAGCCCAGAGCTCTTTGAATCCTGGCCGTGACTCCGGCGGCCAGGCTGGGGCCGGGATTTAAATGGCTCGGATCTCCCCCCCACTTCGGGTAACCCAGAGCCCTTTGAATCCCTGCCCCAGCTGGGATTTAAAGGGCTCAGACCTCGGCTGTGAGCAGCCCAGAACCCTTTCAATCCTGGCCATGACTGGGATTTCAAAGGCTCAGAGCTCCCCACGGCTGTGGGCAGCCCAGAGCCCTTTAACTCCTGTCCACGGCTGAGATTTAAAGGGCTCAGAGCTCCCTGCTGCTGCGGGCAGCCCAGAACCCTTTGAATCCCGGCCGCGGCTCCGGTGACAGGGCTGGGGCTGGGATTTAAAGAGCTCAGAGCTCCGCACCGCTGCTGGCAGCCCTGAGCCCTTTGAATCCTGGCCACGGCTCTGGCAGCCTGACTGAGGCCAGGATTTAAAGGTCTCTGGGCTTCCATCAGCAGCAGGAGCTCTGGGCCCTTTAAATCCCTGCCCCGGCCATGGAAAGCTCGGGGTTCCCCCTGGTGGCCAGAGCCCCAGGCCCTTTAATTTGCCCCTGAGCCCCAGGGGGCTCCCAGCCACCTCTGCAGCTGGGAGCCCCTGGTTAATTTAAAGGCTCTGGGTCTCCCAGCCAGAGCTGGTTCCCCAGGGCCTTTAAATCTTGAAAGGCCACACCTCTTCTGGATGAGGCCACGCCCCCCTCAGCACTCCGGAAGTACCGGTAAATCCTGTAAATTACTTTCACCCCTGCTTGGGGGGAGCCTGTTGCCCTGAGTCATTCTCCATCCTGGATGTTGAAGGGGGTTAAATTACCCAGTGATCATCCTTCCCTGTCTCCTTTGCAAACCATTTGTTCCCTCCTTGAGCTTTGTTAAAATGTTTGCCGAAGAAAGAGACCAGCCAGATATTTAATACACATCAAAGCCAGAGGCCTCCCCCTGTTTGAGGGATCAGGGGTTCCCAGCTGGTAACAGGAGAGTTGGCTGGTCCCTTTTGTTTTCTCCCGCTGGCACAGGATGAGGAAGTCACTCTGAGTGCAGTGTGGCTGGAGAAGTATCCTAAACCTTAAGACAAATGGTCTCTGTGAAGGTTTGCTTCCTGCAGTGCTAAGATGTAGCCACCTCTGGGGTGGATCCAGGGTGGCCATTATTTGCTAGTGACAGGGCATGGTCATTTCTTACCTGTTTTGTCCCGCCAGGCCTTCCATTTTCCTGTTAATGAAACATCCCCCAGGGCTCCCTCTGCCTGTGTGACTGGCCAGCAAGGGGCGGTGATAACTTTCTATCCACTCTCAAACACTGTGAGGTGAAATCACAGATTTTGCTTTTGTCCCCTCTTGAAAACTGCAGGAATTTCCAGTGCCATTGGGAAAATATGTGCCTCAGTCCTTTTCCTAGATCTGGGGGGTGAGGAAGGTGGGAGAGGGGTCCGTGCCGGGAAATGACCTTAATTAAAGCTGCTTCTCTGCTCTGCTCTACCCTGCCCAGGTGAACAAGAAAAGGAGCGGTAAGAGGAAAAGCCAGTTCCTGACTCCATATTCCCGCTGCTGGGGTGTGGCTGCTGTGGGGTCAGTGTCCATGGGAATCTCCCACAGTGGTACCTTGGGTTCTGCTCTTTTCTAGCCTTGTGTTGAGAGACTTTGTTACAGGGTGGGGTGAGGGAGAAGGGAGGTTAAATGTTTCTGTGTGCTTAGCCTGGCAGGAAGGGCCCCGTCTACACTATAATCAAGAGAAGAAGCATTTTCTCAGGATGGCAGAATGTAGGACGTCTGTCTGCTGGAGAAGGGCCTGGGGGACTTATGATGTGAAATTAACTAAAGCCTATTCTGAAACCCTCACAATTACCTTTCTCACCCTCCAATGCTGCAGAGTGACCTCCATCTTTCACTCCATTTCATCCAGTCCTCCCATGGCACAAGGAAGAGAAATGGCTGCAGTGGGACCAGCCCAGGTAGGGATTATTGGTGGTGGTGGGGGGGTGATTGGTGGGTACCTGCTGGAGGAGAGGGACAGCAAATACAGCGGAGGTTTGCACAGTCTGGTCTGGAGCTGCCCCTCTCTTCATCCTCAGCACCTCACAATGAGGAGGGTGTTGGGCTTCCTACCAGGGCGCTCTCCCTGAACCATACTAGGGGCTCCATCTCCTGTATTAATCTGTGGCTAGTAGGTGTGCGATGGATCTGCTGGGAGAGATGGGGCTCTCTTCATCCCCTCACCCTGGTATTTGCTGGATACTCTGAGCAGGGTAGGGTGGGACTCTGTTGACTGCGATCCACCAGAGCTTCCATTTGATTGGGAGTGTGAGTGGGGAGCAGATACTGAGTGTTGGGCTCTCGCTCTTTCAGGGGCCGATCACCTTTGAGGAGGTGGCTCTGCATTTCACCAGGGAAGAGTGGGCTCTGCTGAACCCCACTCAGAGAGCCCTCTACTGGGATGTCATGCTGGAGAATTATGAGACTGTGACTTTGCTGGGTAAGAATTCCTGTCCCCTCGGTTCTTGGAAGGGGAAATGAAGCGTGAAGGTTCATGCCACCCCCACCGTGCCATCTGTACTCTGTCCTGTTGCAGCATCACCCCAGTATGCCAGTGACACACACACTACCACAGACCCTTCCCTGCTGCAGAATACTTTGGGAACAGAGCACAGAAGCAGTATCACACAGTGTCAAATATCTCCTGTTTGCTCAAAGAAAAATGGGGGTTTAGGTCCAGTGTAATGAAAAGAAGCTTCCTACCCCCAGCCTTCTCTCAAACGCTGAGCCTTCTCTACCCAAACCAGAATGTTATTGGAATGTAACAAGCAGGCTGCTGGAGTCAGAGCTCCAAGTCCAGGGTTACTTATCACACGGACGCTCGGAGCATCGTTCAATGCTGGCTGCGGGTATCCAGACAGGGGAGCTCCAGCAGCAGAACATTGAAGCTCACCCAAGATTACAGATGACACAATTCCTCACTGATCTGGATTGCACCCCAGCATGTGAAAATGGCCTAGGTTGGTAGTGACATTTCTTGAGACATGGAGAATCTTGCTCCCCTATCACCATGTGTAATAACAATAACAGGCATGGCCGAATATGGAAAACTGATTGTCCAGCTTGCTTTTGACCTGCATCGTATTTTGCAATATATTCCAAATAAGGGAATTAATGTGCAACGTATGTGTCATTGATTTTGGTTTTAAGCTTTAAAAGACTTGTGTGATTTTTAGCTCTGGGGGACAATATTCCAATAGTTGTCTCCCCCTGTGCACTTTTAACCAAGAAAAGAGCTTCAGGCTGAGCTGATTCAAAATCAATCATATGGTCGTTTTCCACAGCAGCTTCAAGTGGTCCCTGTGATGGAATGTAAATGTCTTCTTCACACCTTCACCCTTCAAGAGAATGTCTATTTGACCAGTTGTTTGCCTTGCTTTCTCTGAGGAACTGGTCTGTGGGTGTTCCTCAGAACTGTAACTTTTTCAGTAATATCATACTGTCAAATCTCATAACTTCACATACAGTGTTACTCTACATTTTAACAGGAGGATAATATTCAGTAGGTTATGGGTTTTCAAATCATACCTCACAAGCCATACTGCATACAAAATTGATGATAATTTTCTAAAAGAGTGAACACGGGGGTGTAGACTGACACAGTGTCTGTGTGTGTGTTCCCAGCAGATATGTGGGTATTTCAATCCATCATAAGCACAATGTTCAGCATCTTCAAGGACCTAGGGAACTGGTCCTGAGAATACACTGGTTTACCAAGTGTGAAACTGCATGGAATTGTGAGCCACTTTGGTATTAATAATAAAATAATAATATAATCTGATCAAATTGCAATGAATGGTGCTAGATATGCCATATAAGGTGTCAGTGAAAATGTTATGATTTGCCAAGTATGATAATTTTGTTTGTATGTTTGCCTCACCTTTGTATTATGAGTAATAGATATGTAGGGTATATCTGTATTTCCAGACTTGTGCAGTGTTTCTGGGTGACACCCCCAGACATATTGGCATCAACACTGCCTAGCCTGTTTGATGGCCCATTGAGGGTCATCAGCTGTACAATGAGCCCATGGAAAGGACCAAGGGGATACACCTATTGAGTCAGCAAGACATGCTGGGCTTTTCCTGTGTACTGAGAACTTCAAGGCTTTTGCATGCCATGTGCTGTGAAGCTTCTGTTTGGGACACAGGAAGTACAAGACACATGGCAAAAGGAATGTAAGGGGCAGCTGCATCATCTCCATTTAGTCTTCAATCCCCATTCCTACCTCTGGAGCAACTTCTTTACAAAGTGAACCCTGGAACAAAGGACTGAATGACCCATCCAAGCTGTGCATGTGTTCCAGACAGACTTTCAAGCCAGCAACTCACCAATACTGCTAAGAACCTGATCTATCCATTTTGGAATGTATCTGACTGCTTTTCCATTGAACTTCATTCTTTCATTCGTTCTTTCTTCTAAACATTTAGTATAGCTGCTAAAGGATTGGCTGGCAGCATGGTATTTTGGATGAGATCCAAACCTATAGTGACTGGGTAATGTGGCTGAGCTTCCACCCGCCCACTTCCTAGATCCAATTGGGATCACTCTCCTGTTGCCCTCTGGCCATGCTGTATCACAGTGAGCAGAGTTTTTAAATAACCTCTCACTGTACTGGACCTCGGTGCTGATTAGGAGTCAGAGAACTGTCATGCAATAAAGGGGGCCATGTGATTTCTTTTTTCAGTGTCTCGTTACTCAGTGTGTGGGATCAGAAGCACAGTTTGTGACTGGTCAGTGAGTTTAACTTCAGCGTTAACCATCAGTTTGGGGCCAATCTGCTCTCCCTTTTTCAGCCTGCCCTGATCTTGGCATTTTCAGTGAGGACTGCCCCAGGCACACCAGGTCACACAAAGCACTGAAGTTAAATTAATAGAATGTTTTTTATGATCAAGTTTTATGAAATCAACTGAACTCCTTTCTTTTCTTTCATCTGAGCAGGGTTTCTGGTTTTCCAGCATGATGTGGTCTCCCATCTGGAACAAGAGGAAGAGCCGTGGGTCCCAGACCTCCAGGGTTCAGAGAAGAGAGAGATCCTGAGATCTCCCTGCACAGATGAGGAAACATTACACCAACTCAGAATCTGTAAGTGCCTGAAGGAAACATCTGGTATGCCCTACAAAGCTCTTGGGAAGTCTCTCAGTTCATTATTGTCCATAGCAGGGGTCGCATCAGCAGGGTAAATATAGCTCAAGGCTTCTTATAGATCCTAGCAGACAGCGGGCAGTAGCTTTCTCCCTTCCCCCTGAAAAGCTGGATGGGATGTGAATACTGAATTGTTCCCCCTCCTCTCTCCTGTTTTGGGGGAGCTGAGTTCCTGATTTTTATTTGACCTCTCTCCAGCACTTGTTTTGGTTTGGTCTTCCCCTTTCTATCCCTGTTCGAGGTTTCTGTCTCTATCACAGCAGGTGATACAATGAGATGTGAGAAAGAGGAGGAGAATTCTCATCAGGGAAATGTTGAGGAAGTGGATAAACACGGAGCATTCTCGCAAAGAATGAAAAGGAATGTGTCCAGTAGTGATGAGCAGGGAAGATCCTGTGAGGTTCCTGAAAGATCAGAAAAAGAGCAGGGAAACCAGCCAGAGGAGAAAATGGATACCTTTATTTCCTGTCAGGGAACTCAGAAGGGTCTTAAGGAAACCAGAAGACAGCAGGAAATCTGCAGGGAAAAGCAAAAAACTACATGCGCTGAGTGTGGGAAAACCTTCAATTACAGCTCACACCTGAGTAGGCATCAGAGAATCCACACTAGGGAGAGGCCCTATGAATGCCTTGAGTGTGGGAAATTCTTCACTCAAAGATCAGTGCTTATTACCCATCAGAGAATCCACACAGGGGAGAGGCCTTATTTATGCAGTGAGTGTGGAAAACTCTTCACTCAAAGATCAACCTTTATTACGCATCAGAGAATCCACACAGGGGAGAGGCCTTATTTATGCAGTGAGTGTGGAAAACTCTTCACTCATAGATCAACCCTTATTACCCATCAGAGAATCCACACAGGGGAGAGGCCTTATTTATGCAGTGAGTGTGGAAAACTCTTCACTCATAGATCAACCCTTATTACCCATCAGAGAATCCACACAGGGGAGAGGTCTTATTTATGCAGTGAGTGTGGAAAACTCTTCACTCAAAGATCAACCTTTATTACGCATCAGAGAATCCACACAGGGGAGAGGCCGTATGAATGTAGTGAGTGCAGGAAAACCTTCAGTCAAAGCTCTCACCTTATTACCCATCGGAGAATCCACACAGGGGAGAGGCCATATGAATGTAGTAAGTGCAGGAAAACCTTCAGTCAAAGCTCTCACCTTATTACCCATGAGAGAATCCACACAAGAGAGAGCGCCTATGAATGCACTGAGTGCGGGAGAACCTTCAATCACAGCTCACCCCTTATTGAGCATCAGAGAATCCACACAAGCGAGAGGCTCTGCGAATGCCATCAGCAGGCCTGCACAACTCGTAAAGCGGCGAGGGCCACATGACTCCAAAAATAACAGGTGAGGGATGAAACCCCCCAGCCCTGCAGAAACACCCCCCCCCAGGACCTTCTGGCCCGGCGGAAACGCACCGCCCAGCCCTGCAGAAACAGACCCTCCTTCCCCAGTGCTGCCCCAGCAAAACATTGTTTCTTTCTGAAAACTTTGTATCTGCCAATGCATACATCGGATTTAAAAACAAAAATCAGGATGTGTTATTTCAATCAGATTTTCTTTTAAAAAATAAACCTATTTAAAATTAAATTTGAAATTTTGACAACTTATATTAAGGCCTAAATATAGTATAATCTTTTAAAATAAACTAACTCATATTCAAGCAGTACATGTTTATGCTGAAATTCAAAAGAAAGTTAAGCCACTGAACTGGTGGAATTCACTGTGCTGAGCACCGGAAGTACATTTGTTCAAGTGTTAACCAGATTGTGATAACAGAAGCCTCTTTCAAAGCGGCAGAGAGAATATTTTCTTTATTTCAGCTTATTCAACTAGTTTGTCAAATGGCTACTTCACTGAAAGTAGAGAAATGGATTCAGAATTAAAAAAAAAAGAGGCAGAAACCTGCTTTCTTTTTCCAGTCTAAGCCCAAGAACTAGGTGAGAAAGGATGAGAGCTCCTGTTGGCAAAATCTAAAGGAAATGGTCAGCAGAAACCAGCAGTTCAATTCACTAACTACAGATAATATTCCTTGATCAAATCAGCTCTCAGTGAAAATATGTTGTGCTAAACTTACACTTTCAAAAGCATGCAGCACATTTTAGGTAGGTTCAGGGCCAGCTCCAGGCACTAGCAAAGCAAGCAGGTGCTCGGGGACCCATTTGCAGGGGCAGATCCAGCCTGGGAGCTGAGAACCACCAGGGGGCCCTGGGAGCTATAGCTCCTATAGAGCCAGCCCTGGAGCAGGGAAAGAACTACATTTCTCAGCATTCCTTTATGTGCCCTCCTGGGAAGAGGCCTGGTCAGCTTTCAGCTTTTTCTCCCTTTCAGTGGAGAGGGCGGGAAGACCTCCCTGGTGGATGGGGGCGGGAGGGCTGGGGAGAGAGCTCTGGAATTGACGTACACCAATTCTTGTATTTTGGAAGATTATTTCAAAAGTTTCTGGGGAGCTACAATGGCCCAGGAGAGTGAAGACAATACTAGAAGCAGGAGAAAAAAGGGCTTGCTTTACTTCATTGGGCCATTGTACAGTGAACTGTGAATATCTGGATTCTGTTTTCCCCCTAATTCTTATATGTTCTTTGCCCTATTAGGCTGCTGTAGCACCCCAGAAACGTATCTTGTTTCTATGCTAATGAAAATGTCAGCAGAAGAAAATGGGGAAAACACCAGGGAAAAGCTTCCTTTTTTTTGTGCACCTTTCTGAAGTTTTATAAAGTTAACATCTATTTTTGTCCTTTTCTTTAAAGTTAGGTCAAACCCACACTTCAAGGTATTTCATAACCTGCCATGTCTAGAAATTCTTTGCTACCAATACAAATGGCTTCAGGACCAAATACACTTTTCTCTGCGCTTCCTGTGGGCAAGTGAACAGAAAAAACATTTCCAATCCCTGTAGAGATTCTTGAATGTAAGCAAATGCTGTGACTGGGAATTACCATCTTAGTACCGCCTTCTCTTCCTGTTTGCAAAGAACTAGAAATGAGCTGTATGCAGATACCTCATCAAATATTTCTTTTCTTTTCACAGTGCTATTAGAAGAAACCACTGTCAGGACACCTGGACCAGTAGGAAAGAGGATTTTGTAATTAGCTTTAAGAACTAGGCCAGGCATGTAGGTTCCTGAAAACAAGAAACTTTTTTTTTTAAAGCAGCATACATCCCTGGAGTTAACCTTTGCTTTTTGACACAACTTCCTTAAATGCTTTACTATCATTAATAGTCAGTAGGGCTCAGATGCTCAATTGTACAGTGTATGTTTAATTTTTTTTTCATTTTTATAAGTAAGTTGACATTAAACTTTTATCAATAAACTTTTGGTAACTGAATTGTTTTTCTTAACTATGTGAACAATGGACTGTATATTTTTTTACAGTCTGAAACGTACCCATCAGATATATTTTACCTCTCAACTACATTAAACGTGTCTGAATGAAATTTGTATTTGTTTCTTATTGGCATATTCCCACTAATTTTGTGGGGAGGAAGGACAATTAACTTCATTGTAATTATATCAAATCTGCTGTGGTATCTAAATTGCAGAGTTGTCTTTTTGATTAGTCAGTGTCGCCATTACAGTAAAAATATGCATACAGTGAAGAGCAAGGAATTAATACATTTATAGCTGTTACCACAAAAGCTTTACTCCTCTCTTGGTTTGTATAGGCCCCCATCGTAGCATCTGAGCACCCAGGAAATTTAATTAGTTGCCTGACTAGTGATAGGATCTATGTTCTCCCTTATTTAAAGTTGGGCACTACCAGCTGGATTGGTTACTTTTTTTCACAAAAGTTATGGAGATGAGGGAGCAAAAACTTAGACTTGTAGGAGAATGGGAGATTCCATCTTTACTATGTTGTTGCTGTTGCACCACCATACAGTGTAAGCTATCCCAGTACAGAATTTTGTTAAAGTATGGGCTTTGGATCAGACCATGAAGTAATGAAAGATTAGAGTGGGAATGTTAGTAACGTTTGGCTCGAGATGGCTGAGAACAGAATTTAAACAGATGGTGCATAGATGGCAGCAGGGGAGTTCGTTGTGCGTTTCTAACCATTTGCTTTGCAGATTTAGCCGTTATATATATATATATATAAATGCTCAAAGCAAGAAAGGCTACCTGTCCACAGAATTTGGAATCCTCTCTGCTGTGAGTTCATGGGATGTCCTCCTTGCTCTCTCTTCAGCTTGATTTCTAACAGTAAGACTGCAAGGTAGCAGACAGATAACGCAGTTAAGTTTCTATAAGGAAGAGCTTGAAATTACAGCCAATTGTTGATGTTTAATATTTTACACACATTTGGTTCCCTTGCCTAAAAGGGATAGAAATTACCTGTACCCTTTGATTTCCTGGTTCTCCTTGTGCACTAGTTTTCCATCAGTGTAAATCCAGCAACATTAGCAAAGCTACTCCAGTTGCCAGGAGAATTTGGTTATCCAATGTAGTTTCTCAGCGCAATCTAGAGGGAGTTTGGTATGTGCTTCAGAATGAAAAGCTCCTTTGTTTGTAACCTGCACCCAGATCCCAGGTTATTTTTAAATGCCAATAGGAATTTTAAGTGCCATCAGAACTGAGTCATTTCAACAGCCCATTTGGGAACTAGCTTGCTTTGTACCATTTTACCACTTCTGCTGCTTTTTCTGTGCCTGACCGAGAGTGTCAGATAAAAGGGCGGCAGAGGAGTTATCAGCAATTCAAAGGAAATAGTGCGAAGGGAAGTTTCTATGAATCCATTAAGTCAATGTACAGAAAATGCTTTTATTTCCTTTTCTTGGACAATCTCTAGCTCTGGGTGTATCTTACACGTATACACCTGTGGGTTAAACCATCCTGGACTCTTTGATTTTACCAGTGTTCTACGGTTGTCAATACACTGGAACTTGGAGGTTCATTTACTCAGTGAGGTGTGGAAATTATTCAGCTGATGGTGTTTTCTCAGGACTAGATCCAAATGTCTCTCAATCCAGGGGTGGATCTAGGCACCAGCAAAGCAAGCAGGTGCTCGGGTGGCCCAATTGCAGGGGCAGCAGGGATCCAGCCTGGGAGCTGAGAACCAACGGGGCCCTGGGAGCTGTAGTTCCTTGGTTAGCTTATGCTGCAGCTTGCTGTGAATGGAGAGCTGCACTGGGAAGGGCTCAGAGACCATATTTTAACATTCAAAAAAGAGGACACGCTCCCGGACTTGGTCAGACCCCCTGTGCCCGGCCACTGGCCTTCAGAACCACCCTGAATCCCCCTGCAGCCACCAAGGTAACCACAGGGGGAAACCCCAGCCCCAGAGCAGACTCACCTGCACTCGCTTGGGACCCCTGCGCTCAGCCCACAGCACCACCCCAAATCCACCAATAGCCATCCAGGCGAGGTCTGGCCTGGGGTCCAGCTCCCACAGGCTTCCTCTCTGGAAGACCAGTGGCCCCCAAAACCACAGCAGGAGACCCTGATCTGGGCCACACTCTCTCAGACTCAATCAGTCCCCCTGCGCCCAGCCACAAGGCTGCCCCAAATTCACCAGTGGTCTCACCTGGCAGGATAGATAGCAGGTGTCTGACTCCCTCCCGCTTGCCCCATTTGGGACTCACAGCCTCCAAAGTAATGGCGTTTGCCTTAAGCTTATGCTATTTGATCTCTTTCAGGGTACGTTTTGTTTCTGAGAGGTAAAAGGCTGCTGTGTGCGTGGTGCTAGGGAGTGAGGGAGCAAAGGTTGATTGCAGAGGTGGTGCAAAAGTTGTGGGGGCCCGACCCCTGCCCCAGCTCTGGTCCCAGAGGCCAGAATTTGCATAAACCCACCCGCTGACCTGTGACTAAGAATTTTGCCCTGCTAACTCTTCCAGCAAAACAGGCCAAAGAAAGTGTATGCAAGCGCTGTACTGCAGCCCCGTGCTCTTTTCGGTTCCTTCCCACAGTACTTTCACTGCATACCAGTCCAGTTCCTTGCTGTTGCTTGTCTAAGAGCTGCATACAGATGCTAGAGTGTACCCTGAGCTGATTCCCCACTTTTGCGCTCCATACAGTCTTACCCATATGTGTCTCTGTGGTGCAATGGGTCAGCGTGTTCAGCTGTTAACTGAAGGGTGGATGGTTCGAGCCCACCTGGGGACAGCGATGAGCCCGTGCTACTTCCTTGCTTCCCTGAGGCCTGCAGGAAGCCTCCAAAGTCCCATTTTGCTGCCTCTTGGCCTCAGTGCTTTCAGCTCGTGACCCACAGAGCGTGCTGGATGCCATTCAGAAACCCATCTCCAGCAGTGGTGCCGGAGGCTCAGGCTTAATCCTCGAGGCCGAGCAGAAAAACTTTCAGCCGGGAACATTTTGCTGCCTTCCTGCCTCCGCCAAAGCGGCAAGGGAGAAGGGGACGAGACACGCCTGCTCAAAGACGCCTCCTTCTCACTTCCCTGTATGCTGTGCAAAGCTCTTGGCCTGCCTCATGCCTCGCCAGGAAAGAGCAGCCATGCTGCCCAAGCCTGAGTCACGTGCGCAGCCTGGCCCGCCCCAGCTGACGGTGCTCAGAGCCATGTGAGTCAATGGCAGGTCGAGTCGGTAGCCTCGGCTCTTTCCCCTGACAGCCACACAGCACTGCCTAGCACCCCGAGAGCCTCCCTCGTGTTCTCCCGCAGCCCACCGGGGTGGGTGGGAAAAGGGGACCAGGAAGCATTGCGGCCTCATTCTGGGACAGGAGGCCCTTGCCACACCAAGACCTCCCTCTTGCCTTCAGCCCAGACAGCCAGAGGTGCCAGGGAGCTCCCTGGCAGGCGGCCACTTCAGCCACCTCTTGCCGCTCTGCTGGTCACCGCCTTGCTGGAAGGCCCAGAGGGAAAAGAAACAAGCGCACACGTAGCAGAGGAAGATTTCGATCCATTGACTTCTGGGCCCAGCATGCTTCTGCTGCACCACTCTGCTGGCTCTTCACAGCCCTGCCACCCAGCCGGCACTATCCGGATTAGTGCCTTACGCGCTCTCGCGCTGGCAGGCAGATGCGCAGGCTGCTAGGCAGCTGCCCTGGTCACAGGATTTTACAGCGTCTAGAGGGTAAAAGGGATCTCTTTGGGGTTTGGACCCCACTGGGAGCTGGGTAGCTGAGTGCCGGAGACGGGAGCACTTCTTCAACTGTTTTCAGTTAAGCCTTCAGCTGGTGGGGGACGAGGTTCAGCCTTGGATCCGTGTCTGCAGCAGGCAAGCGCCTCTGGCTCAATCGGCCCCCCTCGCTGTCTTAGCAGACTAAAACCTGGAGCAAACGCACACACCTTGCAAAGAAAGAGGAGCCGGGATCTCGAACAAATGACAGTCAGCTGCAGCGGCACAGGAGGCGGTGAACAGAGCGGCTAACAGGGGAGTTTCAGTGGGAGTTTCCAGGGGGAGGTTACAGGGGAGACCAAGGCAGAGGAACCAGGAAGGCAGACTAGGGAAGAGGCAGGGGTCTGCCAGCAGCCCAACGCTTGTTGGTGGCCTGCGGTGCGGTGTGAGGCGTGGATTGCCAGGCACAGACTTGGAGCGCTACGATGGAGGCAGAGGCAGCAGGTGCAGACACATTGAGGATGACCGGATGCGGTAGCTGCGGCATGTACATGGTCCTAGAGGGAGCACCTGAAAGGAGTTTCATCTGCATGAAGTGCCGCCTGATAGAGCTGCTGGAGGAAAAGGTAAGGGGACTGGAGATGCAAGTGGAAACTCTGGCTGAGTTTAGAAGGGGATTTGAGCAGATGATGGAACACAGACATGATGAGGCACAGGGGACAAGCGTAGACGAGCGGATAGAAGCAGGACCAAAGGACTCTGAGGAGGGGCTGCTGGGTGAGGAAAGTGGACGGTGGAAGCATGTGACTAGGAGAACCAGGCAGAGGAAAAGACGGGCCAGCGATGGAGAAATAGAACTCAGGAACAGGTTTGTTGAGTTGGGAAATGAAGATGTAGCACAGCAGGCTGCTGAAGAACAAAGGGCGAGGAAGAAGAGGCGAGCAGCTAGTCCTGCAGAAGGAGGGGAGGAGTCGATGGAGGCGACACCAAGTACGAGCCATAGGAGGATTGTAAGGGCGAATACAAATCAAAAGGAATTGCGACCACCTGCTGTGGAGGATAGACCGCAGAATCGCACTGTCACCAGGAAAAGGCAAGTCTATGTGATTGGAGACTCTTTACTGAGAAGAGTAGATAGGCCTGTAACTAGACCTGATCGGGAGAACAGAAGGGTGTGCTGTCTGCCAGGGGCTAAGATACAGGATGTGGACCTGAGGCTGAATACAATCTTAGCGGGAGCGGGAAAGAATCCGTTGATTATCCTTCATGTGGGAACGAATGACACGGCTAGTTACTCGCTGGACTGTATCAAGGAGGACTATGCCAGACTGGGGAAGAGGCTCAAAGACATCGAGGCTCAGGTGATCTTCAGTGGGATTCTGCCGGTTCCTAGAGCGGGGCGACGAAGGAGTGACAAGTTTATGGCGATCAACAGATGGCTTAGGGAGTGGTGTTACAAGGAGGGCTTTGGGATGTACGGTCACTGGGAAGCGTTTACAGATAGGCGACTGTTCGCTCAGGATGGACTTCATCTAAGCAAGGAGGGAAATAGAATTCTAGGATGGAGGCTCGCCGACCTCATCAAGAGAGCTTTAAACTAGGAAGCTGGGGGAGATGGTTGGGAGATGTTCGGGAGATCTCCACGCCAGAATATAACCTGGAGAGGGAAGTAAACAAAGTGAGAGGGGATACCCTTGCAGTCCCAAGATTTGATCCAAGGAGGAATAGTGGAGTAGAAACCAGAGTAACGGGTGATGCTGGTGGTAAAAGGTCTCTGCACGACGGGGGAAAGAATGTCACTGATGCCAAACGCCGAAAATTAATAGGTCTGTACACTAATGCGAGGAGCCTAGGCAACAAGATGGAGGAACTGGAGTTATTGGTGCAGGAAGTGAAACCGGATATTATAGGGATAACTGAAACCTGGTGGAATAGTACTCATGACTGGAGCACGGGTATTGAAGGCTATGTGCTGTTTAGAAAAGACAGGAAGAAAGGCAAAGGTGGTGGAGTAGCCTTGTACATCAATGATGAAATTAACTGTAGCGAAATAAGAAGCGATGGAATGGATAAGACAGAGTCTGTCTGGGCGAAAATCACATTGGGTAAAAAAGCAACTAGAGCTTCCCCTGAGATAGTGCTTGGAGTGTGCTACAGACCGCCGGGATCAGATTGGGATATGGATAGAGACCTCTTTAATGTCTTTAATGAAGTAAACACAAAGGGAAAATGTGTGATTATGGGGGACTTCAACTTCCCGGATATAGACTGGAGGACAAGTACTTGCAAGAATAATAGGGGTCAGATTTTTCTGGATGTGATAGCGGATGGATTTCTTCATCAAGTAGTTGAAGTACCTACGAGAGGAGATGCCCTTTTAGATTTGGTGTTGGTGAGCAGTGAGGACCTCGTAGAAGAAATGGTGGTAGGGGACAACCTTGGTTCGAGTGATCATGAGCTGATTCAGTTCAAACTAGATGGAAGGATAAACAAATGTAGATCTGGGATTAGAGTTTTTGACTTCTCGAGGGCTAATTTTAAAGAGTTAAGGAAATTAGTTAGGGAAGTGGATTGGACTGAGGAATTAGTGGATTTAAATGCGGAGGAGGCCTGGAATTACTTTAAGTCGCAGCTGCGGAGACTGTCGGAAGCCTGCATCCTGAGAAAGGGGAAAAAAACCATGGGCAAGAGTTGTAGGCCAAACTGGATGAGCAAGCAACTCAGGGAGGGGATTAGACAAAAGCAGAAACTTACAGGGAGTGGAAGAAAGGCAAGATCAGTAAGGAAAGCTACCTTGGTGAGGTCAGAACATGTAGGGATAAAGTGAGGAAGGCTAAAAGCCGCATTGAACTGGACCTTGCAAAGGGAATCAAAACCAATAGTAAAAGGTTCTACAGCCACATAAATAAGAAGAAAACAAAGAAAGAAGAAGTGGGGCCGCTATACACTGAGGATGGAATGGAGGTTAAGGATAACCTAGGTATGGCCCAATATCTAAACAAGTACTTTGCTTCAGTTTTTAATAAGACTAGTGAGGAACCTTGCGATGATGGAGGGATGATAAACGGGAATGTGGATATGGAAGTGGATATTACCGCAACTGAGGTAGAGGCCATACTTGAACAGCTCGATGGGACGAAGTCAGAGGGCCCGGACAATCTCCATCCGAGGATATTAAAGGAACTGGCGCGTGAAATTGCGAGCCCATTAGCGAGAATTTTTAAGAAATCGATAAACTCGGGGGTTGTGCCGTATGACTGGAGGATTGCTAATGTAGTTCCTATTTTTAAGAAAGGGAATAAAAGTGATCCGGGTAATTATAGGCCTGTTAGCTTGACGTCTGTAGTATGCAAGGTCTTGGAAAAAATTTTAAGGGAGAAAGTAGTTAAGGACATAGAGGTCAATGGTAATTGGGATGAATTGCAACACGGATTTAGTAAAGGTAGATCGTGTCAAACCAATCTGATCTCCTTCTTTGAGAAGGTGACGGATTACTTAGATAAAGGAAATGCGGTAGATATAATTTACCTAGTTTTCAGTAAGGCGTTCGACACGGTTCCGCACGGGGAACTGTTAGTCAAATTGGAAAAGATGGGGATGAATATGAAAGTTGTAAGGTGGATAAGGAACTGGTTAAAGGGGAGACTCCAGAGGGTCGTATTGAAAGGTGAATTGTCAGGCTGGAAGGAGGTCACTAGTGGAGTCCCTCAAGGATCGGTTTTGGGACCGATCTTATTTAACCTTTTTATTACTGACCTTGGCACAAAGAGCGGGAATGTGCTAATAAAGTTTGCGGATGACACGAAGCTGGGGGGTATTGCTAACACGGAGAAGGACAGGGATACTATTCAGGAAGATCTGAACCACCTTGTAAACTGGAGTAATAGAAATAGGATGAAATACAATAGTGAAAAGTGCAAGGTTAGGCATTTAGGAATTAATAATAAGAATTTTGGATATACGTTGGGGGCGCATCAGTTGGAAGTGACGGAGGAGGAGAAGGACCTTGGGGTACTGGTTGATAGCAGGATGACTATGAGTCGCCAATGTGATACGGCTGTTAAAAAAGCAAATGCGATTTTGGGATGCATCAGGTGGGGTATTTCCTGCAAGGATAAGGAGGTGTTAGTACCATTATACAAGGCGTTGGTGAGACCACATCTGGAATACTGTGTGCAGTTCTGGTGTCCCATGTTCAAGAAGGATGAATTCAAACTGGAACAGGTTCCGAGACGGGCTACAAGGATGATCCGAGGAATGGAAAAACTGCCTTATGAAAGGAGACTCAAAGAGCTTGGCTTGTTTAGCCTGGCCAAAAAAAGGCTGCGGGGGGATATGCTTGCTCTATATAAATATATCAGGGGGGTTAACGTTAGGGAGGAGAGGAATTATTTAAGTTTAGTACTAATGTAGGCACGAGGACGAATGGGTATAAACTGGATATTAGGAAGTTTAGACTTGAAATTAGACGAAGGTTTCTAACCATTAGGGGAGTGAAGTTCTGGAACAGCCTTCCAAGGGAAGTAGTGGGGGCAAAAGACTTTCATAGCTTTAAGACAAAGCTTGATAAGTATATGGAGGGGATGTTATGATAGGATCGTTCATTTGGATATTTGATCTTGGATTACCACCAGATAGGTCTGCTCAATGGTCTGCGGGGAGATGTTGGATGGAATGGGAAATGAGTTACTGCAGAGAATTCCTTCTTGGGTGCTGGCTGATGACTCTTGCCCACATGCTCAGGGTTTAGCTGATCGCCATATTTGGGGTCGGGAAGGAATTTTCCTCCAGGGCGGATTGGCAGGGGCCCTGGAGGTTTTTCGCCTTCCCCTGCAGCGTGGGGCACGGGTCGCTTGCTGGTGGTTTCTCTGCAGCTTGAGGTCTTCAAACCAATTTTGAGGATTTCAATAACTCGGTCCTGGGATAGGGGTTGTTATAAAATTGGATGGTTGGGGTTCTGTGGCCTGCCTTGTGCAGGAGGTCATACTAGATGATCAGATTGGTCCCTTCTGACCTATGAGTCTATAAGTCTAAATGTCAACATTTTATTAAGATGACGTTCAAAGAAAAAAAAGGTACGGTACAGCGTTTAGGCGCAGAAGTTTCTGGTGATCAGGCAATAACGTACAGATTACCCAGGGGGTGCGAAGTTCGGTTTAAGATCGGATGGTATAAGGAATACATAATCTGGAATAGCCCCGACTGGGGGTAAATGGTTAACGTACAGACACTGAGTTAGGAGGGTATGTTGTCCATGTGAGGGCTAAGTTCACGTGTGGAGTATAACGAGCGGATACGACAATGAGGATGGATTGATCCGCATTTGGTGAGTTTGAACGTTCAGTGTTTTATAATCTTTTCCACAATCTAGTTTAAGCAGGGTCGCTATGAACTCTACCCTGCCATCTTTTGGTGATCTGTTGTAAAGGCCTTTTTAAGGCTGCTGTCATTTGCATGGTTCCACCCACCCCGAATTGCATGATGGGAGTGCTTGTCCAAACGGTCATTTCAGCTGCTGTGGGATCCCCAGTCTCTTTGTTATTGGGGCAGGAGTAATGCAGTTTATTTTGCTGTTCATTTTGGATCAAGGAGAGAGTAACTGTACCTGGCATTTGAGGCCTGAGAGCTTCACCCTCGCCTGAAAGGTACTCCTCATTAAGGGGTCTGGGTTCTCAATGCCCAAGGCTTGTGGGAGGCTTGACTTGGTGTTTGTTTGGGTGTCCTGTGTTTGTGCGTGTGCTTGCTGGTTTCCTTCCTGTGGGCCCTGGTGTGTAAAAACAGAGGTGTTTTTAAATCTCTTGGAGTTGTTGTTAGTGGTGCAGGTGTTTGCCTTAAGCTTATGCTGTTTGATTTTTTTCTGCGTACGTTTTGGTTCTGAGAGGTAAAAGGCTGCTGTGTGCATGGTGCTAGGGAGTGAGGGAGCAAAGGTTGATTGCAGAGGTGGTGCATGTGCCACAAAAGTTGTGGGAGCCAGACCCCTGCCCCAGCTCTGGTCCCAGAGGCCAGAATTTGCATAAACCCACCCGCTGACTTGTGACTAAGAATCTGGTTTCAGAGTGTGTCACAAAATCTATTCCCCACAGCTTAACTACCAGAATTCAATCTGCAAATTTTTTTTGTTGTCTGAGCGGTGGGAGACTCTTGCCCAACTATGGACTTGTTTTCAGCATGGAAAAAAGGTCACAGCCCAGCAGTTTAGGAATCCCTAAAAACTGCATTTAGTCACTAACCACTTTTTATCTATGCATAGATCTAAGTATGGATTAGAAGTATAAAAAACTTTATTTTTAACCTGGAGAAACAGAAAGAACATAAAATGTGCATTTAGCCATGTTACAAAAAACCCATAATACTAAGTGCAAGTATCCCTTTAAAATCTTTCATATTTCACCATGTTTTGGAACCCATGTCCCTTGCCTAATGAGATTTATGTAGGTTCAAGTGAGTCCCGAAATCATGAACCGCTAAGTTCCGTTCTACTGTCCTTGATTCATGTCACCGGAATAACTGTACTTTATTACCCCTACCCTAATAAGAAAGAGACTGAGGATCCCATAGCAGCCGAAATGATCCTTTGGACAAGCACCCCCATCATGCAATCCGGGGTGGGTGGAACCATGCAAATGACAGCAGCCTCAAAAGGCCTTTACAACAGATCACCAACAGATGGCAGGGTAGAGTTCATTCTCACCCTGCTTACATCCTCCCCCAAGCCAAGAATTGGTGGTCCTCATAAATCACATTCTCTATTATACTAACTCATTGGTATTGAATGCGAATTTATGGCTAGCAAAAGTTGCCACCCATCTCTGCCTTGTAGCATCCAGCTTAGCCCTTGTTAACACATAAGTCAGTGGATTGTTCTCTGTCCACACCTGAAACTGAGCACTACACAAGTAGTCTCGAAATTTCTCAGTGATGGCCCATTTCAAGACCAAGAACTGCAGCTGGTGGATGGGATAGCGAGTTTCGCTATCAGACAGTCCTCAGCTGGCAAAGCCTACAGATTTACATTTCCTTCTACTTCCTGGTACGGGACTGCTCCCAGACCTTCCAAACTGGCATTAGCATGCAGGATAAACGGTTTGTTTGGGTTAACAAGGACTAGGACTTGCACATGAATCAGGCAAATAATGATTTCCCTTAAAGTCCTGTCACTTCTCTCATCCCGCCATGTCCCAAATGGAGAAGAGAGGAGCCCGTCCCACGTCCCAGGCCAGGAACACCAGAGGGGGTGGGGGGATGAGGTGTTCCTGACTTAGTCCAGGGTTGCTAGTGCTGCAGAGAAGAAGAGTTCCTTTCTCAGTCTAGATCAACTGGAATTGTTGTTGCAGTGGGGGAAAGATGTCTCTCATCTGGTTCTTAGATGCTTTGGTAAGAGGGGACAGGCAGAGGTTTTTTTCTTCCCTCTGGAGCTCAAATTGCACACTTCTTCTTTGCTTTTTGCTCCAGCTTGATTTCTCTCTCGCATCTCAATTTTCTCTTTCCTGGTCTCATTCCAGAGCATTCATAGCCCAATTCTCTATCCTAACCCTGAGTCCTCTAGTGCACCCTCAATGTCTCATTCTAAACCCCAGAGTCTGCACCTCCAGAGCCAGTGCCTTCATCCCTCTGCAGTCCAACTCTCTGTCCCAGGTAGCCTGATTTAGGGTATACTAATAATATTAATTTGGATAATTTGATGAAAATTTAATTTATTAGCTTACATTTAATTTTATTTAATTTAATTGAGTTACAAAGTTACAGTTGCATTACTGCTATTCAGAAGATACATATGACATTATATGCAACAAAGTTTTGGTTAATATACTCACAGGCTTCCTTGATAACCTGGTGGTAAGAGACACAGGACCAGCCTTACAGTTCAGGTTTCTCAATTCTTAATTGAAAGATGCAGTGGTTAGAAAAAGCTGGTGTTACTTAGGGTTTACTAGAATATGTTAAACTTTAGAATCAAAACCTAATAAACAAAGAATAACAACTTGGGGAAACCGAACTTAGCCTAGTTCCCTTGAAACTTAAAGTTTAAGAAAAAGTACAGCCTACTGATAGTACATAGAGAGAGAGTGGAGGAAGTAAGTCAGAATGATAGAGCAAAGTGCTCTAGCGAGGTGGGTTACCTCTTTTATAGGGCACAAGGGCCAGAAATCCTTCCTCCTATGCCCAAATTTCATTCCTCACCCACAAAACATTAGGGTACCTTTACTTCATAGGTTAGTATGTTTATGCTTGTTGATGACATGTACATATGCACATAAGTTATCTTGTGGTGTACCTGTTAAATCTGTGGGTATAACACTGAAAAAACCCCTATGCCATTCTCCATTGTCGATTGGTCTAGGTAAAAGTCTTAGACAGGCATGGGTACTTATCTATTTAAGTAACATGATAAGGGTCGATTTTCCTTTCTGAGTAAAAGGTCACAATATAGATATGCTAACTTTGCCTT